>NC_065558.1:0-303030 GCF_022605725.1 Anthonomus grandis grandis
ATTTGAATTTTGCGATTTTCGAAGTAGGATATAATCATGTTTACTAAATAATTGTCGATACCTCGTCTTTTTAATTTTGTAACAATAATGTCCCATTTAGCCGTATTGAACGCGTTCTTAACGTCAATACAAATTAGGCTCACAATCTCTCTGGGGACCCTCTTGACCTGCTCTATAATTTTTTTTATAGGATCTACTGTGGATTTTCCTTTTGTGAATCCAAATTGGTTCGGGTTTAGTCCGCCGTTTCTCTCGATTTGAGTCTTTAGTCTCTCATTGAGGATGGTTTCGAATGTTTTTCCCATAATGTCCAGGAGGCAAATGGGTCATGGGACAGAGTTGGGAGTTTTCCGTCATTTAGGATAATTAGACCTTGGGACATTATTGTTGTATGTAGTAACTCTCCCCTCGCGTCGGTTTTGTTGCCTCCCCATGCCGTATTTTTTGAATTGAAGTCTCCACACACAATGACTCCCTTTGATCTTTGGGACAGCTTTTGCCTTACATCAAGAAAGAGTGTGTTAAGGAATTCTTCGAAGGTCTGGATGGAACTGGCTGGTGATATGTATACAGAGTAGACAAAATTGTTGCCTGTCTGGATGCAGGTAAAGTTGTCAAAACTCTCCATCCTTGAAATAAGCGTTTGGTTTCTGCTTGTTTTTGTGATTCTTATCAGCGTATTTATATCGGGTTCATTTGATTTGTAGGTATAAGGTCCACTTATTTTTGATTTCTTCTTGTTCGGTTCCTGTATACATAACATGTCGCAGTCCAATCTTTGAGCTATCGCTTCTGCCAGATTCTCTGCAACAACTTTTCTTTGCGTATTTGCTTGTAGTATTTTGATTTGTAGTGGGGACATTTCTTAGTATTGGCAGAAATTTTTCACAGGTATGTTTTCTAGCACCAAACAGAAGTTATATCGCACAGGTAAGTTTTCTACTAGGAAGTAGGTATACGTTTTCACAGGAAAGTTTTAGAGATTTATCGCAGGTAAGTTTCTTTAAATATTACAGGTAGGTTCAAATAAGTAAAAGTTTTATATAGGTAAGTTCTAAAGTTTTAAAGTTTTTTAGGTTCTAGAGTTTATATCACAGGTAGGTCCGAAAGACTAGTATCACAGTCGCTAGTCCCCGGGTTATTGCAGGTTCTATCACAGTCGGTTGTTCTATCACAGGTGTTTTTAACAGTATTATCGGTTTGATTACTGTCATGTATCGTGGAATTATCATAGTCGTTTATCCGAGTCTTTTCATTCTCACTGCTGTGTATTCTTTGGTTCTTAGCGTATGATGATCTTCTTATGGTAGCGAGGGCCCTTTTGAAGGCTGTACATTTCCCTGTTCCATACTTGTGTCCCTTTGTATCGCACAGGGGACAAAATTCATCCTTAACGCATGCTCCTGACTGATGACCTTCTTCTCCACACCTGTAACACAAGTTACTCCTGTTTGGCCCATCGCAGTCCCTCACGTGATGTTCGTAGGACCAGCACTTCGAGCATTTTGTAACTTGCAGCCTTTTTTCTATATTGCAGTTCGCCATGCTTATTCTTATGTATCGATGCTGTGCTAGTATTGACGCCTTCTCCTTACTTATGTTAATAGTTGCTGCAAGGGTGTTATCACGATTTGGCCTGAAATCGCTTATTTTTATTTCGTCTTCATTTAGATCCCCAACTTTTCCCTCTATTGCTGTCCTAATCTCGTTTTTCGTTGTGGTAATCTCCATGCCTCTTACGTGAAAGGTCTCATTTAAGTTTGTCTCCCTCACTCCACTAACACGAATTTTAGCATTTGTAAACTTTTTATTTACGGCTTCTTTGATGTATTTCACTGCCTCCTTATTTTGTTCAGTAACGATTATTAGTTTCCCTTCCTTTGTAGTTCGTAGGGATTTTATTGATTTGCTTGCAGCTGTATTTATTAAATTTGTTTTAATACCCGTCACCAATGTCTTTATGTCTTCTTTATCTTCAATTATTAGCGCGCACGTTGAGCGCTCTTTATTTTTAGTTATTTCAGCCTCTTTTACATTTGCGCTTGTCGTGTATATCGTCAGATTTGTATCCGTATCGTAGAAAATCATTTCACACATTTTTCTGAGAGTCTCCAGGTTACATTTCTTGATATGATGTAGAGCTACGTGTTCATCGTCTGCGGTATCCTCTTTAAGCCTGATAAGTTTTTCGAAAAGGTCCTCTTCAGTGCCCTTTAGTGATATTTTTACAATTTTCTGGCATGATGTGTCCACCCGGTTTGTGTACTTCACCTTCGTGATTCGCTTTACCACTTCATATTCTTCCCCGATTTCACGTAGTTCGGGGAATCGGTTTCTGTATAGTCTCTGTATGTATTTGTCCATAGGAATATCATCATTTTCCACAAGCACTACTTTTACCGTGGTGTCTTTTGTGTCTAGCGGGTTTCCTATCTTAGTTTCTGTTCTGTTGTAGCATTTATTTGACCATTTTAAATTTTTGTATTGCCTCCATGAGTTTAAGTTCCTTTCTTCCGGCATTTGGGTAAGTATATTCTCCTTTCCCGTCATCCACGCTCCTGTTTGTGTGCCTATGTTTCTTGTTTGTGTTCCTCCCCCTAGGTCTTGTGTATTTGTTTGTGTGTCTGCGTCTAATATCAAAACTTCTGGTTTGCTGTACCTATGTGCCTGTAGCCATTTCTGGACTGCGGCTCCTTGTAGTACAGCTACCTGACGTTTTAGTTTGATCGTTAATTCTTTTATTTCTTTTTTTGTGTTTTGTTCAATGTAGTTTTCCATTTTCTTGGAGATTTGTGTAATTGCTTCTAGTGCATCATTCACTACAAATGCCTCCGGGCTTTCCCTTTGTTTGTATGGGCTTTTTTCTTCTTCCATTGAGAGCTCTAGCCTCTTTCTTTTTGCCTGCTCACAGCCTTCACTAATTGAGTTTCTTCTTTGCAAGAATACAGCTGTCAGAAATTTATTTTTCATTTCTGCTGTCTGTCCTTTGTCTGTGTTTATTCCAGTATCTTTGCTAAGTATCCGAGCCTGGTCTCCTACCCCTGATACTTGACGGTTATTGGCTGACGGTCGGGGAGGGCCCGCCCTAGCACCCCCATCACCGACCGGAACTGGGGATCCGACCCCCTGCTCCGTAACTTGGATTCCTTTGTTTGTATCTGTCATATTTTTGTTTGTTTTTTTTTTTTTTCCATTTCCAGCCGGGTCATTATAGGATAGGTCCAATTTTTTTTTTTTTTTTTTTTTTTTTTTTTTTTTTTTTTTTTTTTCCCTTTTTAGGTGTGGAAGGATGGGGAAGATGAAGGAACCTCCTAGCCCTCGTTTCCTAATAGCGTCGGAGGGGAGAAGTGGTTGCTGCCAGGCAGCGGACCGTGGGAGAAGGATTACCTTAGAGGGTAAGTAGGGAAGAATTTAGGGAAGCATGTTTTGGAGACGCCTCAGTGAAGCGCCCGAGCCGTCCTTAGCAGACAGACGTCCATCCTTGCGCTTTTGTGCTCAAGGCTGGACGGCCGTCTGAGCCCCCTCCACCAGCGTCAAGGTCCAGCGGCTCCTCAAGGGGGAACCCAACCCAACCCAACCCAACCCAACCCAACCCAACCCAACCCAACCCAACCCAACCCAACCCAACCCAACCCAACCCAACCCAACCCAACCAACCCAACCCAACCCAACCCTTTTTTTTTTTTTTTTTTTTTTTTTTTTTTTTTTTTTTTTTTATGGGGTGTAAAATACCTTTACGTAGACTTGTTATCAAGTACTGTGGGACTCAGAGTCTTTGATGGTTTAAGATCTCCACTACCCACTAAACATCACCCCGTCCTGCACCTCCTCGCTCCGGCACTGTTTCCTAGGAAATATTCCTCAGAGTGAGGGTGCTTTTGTCTTTTTTTCTCTCTGTTTAACCTATTTCTTCCCGTTCTTCCTTCTCTTTTATTTCTACCATTTTTTTCATCATCTTCTTTATATAATTCCAGTTTTCTCTATTTTTTAACATCGTCTCTATTAAGTTATCCTTTCTTAGGATTGTGTCTGTTTCTATTTCCGTACTCGTTCTTAGCCTTGAAAATCTTTCGCAATGAAACAGCATGTGTTCAGCGTCATCCATTTGTGCGTCTCCATACATGCAAGTTGGTGTTTGTCTTTTTTTGTATTTGAATAAATAGCTCCCAAAACAGCCGTGCCCCGTCAGGAACTGTGTCATACCATAAACCACCTGTCCGTGTTTCCTATTCGCCCACACCCTGATATCCGGCATCAATTGTCTTGTCCATTTGCTTTTTTCATTCGGTTGTTCCGTTGCCGCTGACCAGTTTCTTTGCCATCTCTCTAGCGTTAGTAATCTTTCCTCTGAAGCTATTCTGGATTTTTCTACTTCTGTTGGATTCTCTGCCTTATTTCTTGCATAGATATTAGCTCGCTCTTCTGCTAAGAGGGTAATTGGTACTAAGCCTGCAATAGCTAGAGCTGCGTCTACGCTGACTGTGTGGTATGCGCTTATGCACCTCAATGCAAATTTTCTTTGACACGACAGGAGTTTATTTTTATTTCCAGCAATCTTCGTGGCTTCGTGCCATGCGGGGGCCGCGTATAGAGCAATGGACTGCATGGACATAGCCATGACTTTCCTTTTGAAGCTGGATGGGCCTCCTATGTTTGGAAGGAGCGCGTTTAATGCCTTTGTTGTTTTCTCAACCTTTTCAGTGACTGTATTAATATGTGAGCTGAAGGTCAGGCAGTAATCCAATGTGACTCCTAGATATTTTACGGTCTTCTGGGGAATTATGTCATGGTCGTCCATCTTAAATCTGATATCTCTTCGGTGTACGTAGCTCCAAGAGAATACGACAGCCGATGTTTTTTCAGGTGCTACGCTTAGTCCGTTTTTTGTCATCCAGCGGCTAATTTTTTGTAGTGCCCTGTTCCCTGCCTCAATGGTTTGTTTAACTGTTGCCGCTCTAATCAGCACCGCTAAATCGTCTGCGTAGCATACGGTTTCTACAGGGATATCGACACATTCCTGCATGACGCTGTCGTACATTATATTCCAAAGGGTGGGTCCTAGTACTGATCCCTGAGGAACTCCGGCCCCTACGTCACTGATGCTTTCCCTGGTTATTTGAATTTTGCGATTTTCGAAGTAGGATATAATCATGTTTACTAAATAATTGTCGATACCTCGTCTTTTTAATTTTGTAACAATAATGTCCCATTTAGCCGTATTGAACGCGTTCTTAACGTCAATACAAATTAGGCTCACAATCTCTCTGGGGACCCTCTTGACCTGCTCTATAATTTTTTTTATAGGATCTACTGTGGATTTTCCTTTTGTGAATCCAAATTGGTTCGGGTTTAGTCCGCCGTTTCTCTCGATTTGAGTCTTTAGTCTCTCATTGAGGATGGTTTCGAATGTTTTTCCCATAATGTCCAGGAGGCAAATGGGTCATGGGACAGAGTTGGGAGTTTTCCGTCATTTAGGATAATTAGACCTTGGGACATTATTGTTGTATGTAGTAACTCTCCCCTCGCGTCGGTTTTGTTGCCTCCCCATGCCGTATTTTTTGAATTGAAGTCTCCACACACAATGACTCCCTTTGATCTTTGGGACAGCTTTTGCCTTACATCAAGAAAGAGTGTGTTAAGGAATTCTTCGAAGGTCTGGATGGAACTGGCTGGTGATATGTATACAGAGTAGACAAAATTGTTGCCTGTCTGGATGCAGGTAAAGTTGTCAAAACTCTCCATCCTTGAAATAAGCGTTTGGTTTCTGCTTGTTTTTGTGATTCTTATCAGCGTATTTATATCGGGTTCATTTGATTTGTAGGTATAAGGTCCACTTATTTTTGATTTCTTCTTGTTCGGTTCCTGTATACATAACATGTCGCAGTCCAATCTTTGAGCTATCGCTTCTGCCAGATTCTCTGCAACAACTTTTCTTTGCGTATTTGCTTGTAGTATTTTGATTTGTAGTGGGGACATTTCTTAGTATTGGCAGAAATTTTTCACAGGTATGTTTTCTAGCACCAAACAGAAGTTATATCGCACAGGTAAGTTTTCTACTAGGAAGTAGGTATACGTTTTCACAGGAAAGTTTTAGAGATTTATCGCAGGTAAGTTTCTTTAAATATTACAGGTAGGTTCAAATAAGTAAAAGTTTTATATAGGTAAGTTCTAAAGTTTTAAAGTTTTTTAGGTTCTAGAGTTTATATCACAGGTAGGTCCGAAAGACTAGTATCACAGTCGCTAGTCCCCGGGTTATTGCAGGTTCTATCACAGTCGGTTGTTCTATCACAGGTGTTTTTAACAGTATTATCGGTTTGATTACTGTCATGTATCGTGGAATTATCATAGTCGTTTATCCGAGTCTTTTCATTCTCACTGCTGTGTATTCTTTGGTTCTTAGCGTATGATGATCTTCTTATGGTAGCGAGGGCCCTTTTGAAGGCTGTACATTTCCCTGTTCCATACTTGTGTCCCTTTGTATCGCACAGGGGACAAAATTCATCCTTAACGCATGCTCCTGACTGATGACCTTCTTCTCCACACCTGTAACACAAGTTACTCCTGTTTGGCCCATCGCAGTCCCTCACGTGATGTTCGTAGGACCAGCACTTCGAGCATTTTGTAACTTGCAGCCTTTTTTCTATATTGCAGTTCGCCATGCTTATTCTTATGTATCGATGCTGTGCTAGTATTGACGCCTTCTCCTTACTTATGTTAATAGTTGCTGCAAGGGTGTTATCACGATTTGGCCTGAAATCGCTTATTTTTATTTCGTCTTCATTTAGATCCCCAACTTTTCCCTCTATTGCTGTCCTAATCTCGTTTTTCGTTGTGGTAATCTCCATGCCTCTTACGTGAAAGGTCTCATTTAAGTTTGTCTCCCTCACTCCACTAACACGAATTTTAGCATTTGTAAACTTTTTATTTACGGCTTCTTTGATGTATTTCACTGCCTCCTTATTTTGTTCAGTAACGATTATTAGTTTCCCTTCCTTTGTAGTTCGTAGGGATTTTATTGATTTGCTTGCAGCTGTATTTATTAAATTTGTTTTAATACCCGTCACCAATGTCTTTATGTCTTCTTTATCTTCAATTATTAGCGCGCACGTTGAGCGCTCTTTATTTTTAGTTATTTCAGCCTCTTTTACATTTGCGCTTGTCGTGTATATCGTCAGATTTGTATCCGTATCGTAGAAAATCATTTCACACATTTTTCTGAGAGTCTCCAGGTTACATTTCTTGATATGATGTAGAGCTACGTGTTCATCGTCTGCGGTATCCTCTTTAAGCCTGATAAGTTTTTCGAAAAGGTCCTCTTCAGTGCCCTTTAGTGATATTTTTACAATTTTCTGGCATGATGTGTCCACCCGGTTTGTGTACTTCACCTTCGTGATTCGCTTTACCACTTCATATTCTTCCCCGATTTCACGTAGTTCGGGGAATCGGTTTCTGTATAGTCTCTGTATGTATTTGTCCATAGGAATATCATCATTTTCCACAAGCACTACTTTTACCGTGGTGTCTTTTGTGTCTAGCGGGTTTCCTATCTTAGTTTCTGTTCTGTTGTAGCATTTATTTGACCATTTTAAATTTTTGTATTGCCTTCATGAGTTTAAGTTCCTTTCTTCCGGCATTTGGGTAAGTATATTCTCCTTTCCCGTCATCCACGCTCCTGTTTGTGTGCCTATGTTTCTTGTTTGTGTTCCTCCCCCTAGGTCTTGTGTATTTGTTTGTGTGTCTGCGTCTAATATCAAAACTTCTGGTTTGCTGTACCTATGTGCCTGTAGCCATTTCTGGACTGCGGCTCCTTGTAGTACAGCTACCTGACGTTTTAGTTTGATCGTTAATTCTTTTATTTCTTTTTTTGTGTTTTGTTCAATGTAGTTTTCCATTTTCTTGGAGATTTGTGTAATTGCTTCTAGTGCATCATTCACTACAAATGCCTCCGGGCTTTCCCTTTGTTTGTATGGGCTTTTTTCTTCTTCCATTGAGAGCTCTAGCCTCTTTCTTTTTGCCTGCTCACAGCCTTCACTAATTGAGTTTCTTCTTTGCAAGAATACAGCTGTCAGAAATTTATTTTTCATTTCTGCTGTCTGTCCTTTGTCTGTGTTTATTCCAGTATCTTTGCTAAGTATCCGAGCCTGGTCTCCTACCCCTGATACTTGACGGTTATTGGCTGACGGTCGGGGAGGGCCCGCCCTAGCACCCCCATCACCGACCGGAACTGGGGATCCGACCCCCTGCTCCGTAACTTGGATTCCTTTGTTTGTATCTGTCATATTTTTGTTTGTTTTTTTTTTTTTTTCCATTTCCAGCCGGGTCATTATAGGATAGGTCCAATTTTTTTTTTTTTTTTTTTTTTTTTTTTTTTTTTTTTTTTTTTTTTTTTTTTCCCTTTTTAGGTGTGGAAGGATGGGGAAGATGAAGGAACCTCCTAGCCCTCGTTTCCTAATAGCGTCGGAGGGGAGAAGTGGTTGCTGCCAGGCAGCGGACCGTGGGAGAAGGATTACCTTAGAGGGTAAGTAGGGAAGAATTTAGGGAAGCATGTTTTGGAGACGCCTCAGTGAAGCGCCCGAGCCGTCCTTAGCAGACAGACGTCCATCCTTGCGCTTTTGTGCTCAAGGCTGGACGGCCGTCTGAGCCCCCTCCACCAGCGTCAAGGTCCAGCGGCTCCTCAAGGGGGAACCCAACCCAACCCAACCCAACCCAACCCAACCCAACCCAACCCAACCCAACCCAACCCAACCCAACCCAACCCAACCCAACCCAACCCAACCCAACCCAACCCAACCCAACCCAACCCAACCCAACCCAACCCAACCCAACCCAACCCAACCCAACCCAACCCAACCCAACCCAACCCTTTTTTTTTTTTTTTTTTTTTTTTTTTTTTTTTTTTTTTTTTTTTTTTTATGGGGTGTAAAATACCTTTACGTAGACTTGTTATCAAGTACTGTGGGACTCAGAGTCTTTGATGGTTTAAGATCTCCACTACCCACTAAACATCACCCCGTCCTGCACCTCCTCGCTCCGGCACTGTTTCCTAGGAAATATTCCTCAGAGTGAGGGTGCTTTTGTCTTTTTTTCTCTCTGTTTAACCTATTTCTTCCCGTTCTTCCTTCTCTTTTATTTCTACCATTTTTTTCATCATCTTCTTTATATAATTCCAGTTTTCTCTATTTTTTAACATCGTCTCTATTAAGTTATCCTTTCTTAGGATTGTGTCTGTTTCTATTTCCGTACTCGTTCTTAGCCTTGAAAATCTTTCGCAATGAAACAGCATGTGTTCAGCGTCATCCATTTGTGCGTCTCCATACATGCAAGTTGGTGTTTGTCTTTTTTTGTATTTGAATAAATAGCTCCCAAAACAGCCGTGCCCCGTCAGGAACTGTGTCATACCATAAACCACCTGTCCGTGTTTCCTATTCGCCCACACCCTGATATCCGGCATCAATTGTCTTGTCCATTTGCTTTTTTCATTCGGTTGTTCCGTTGCCGCTGACCAGTTTCTTTGCCATCTCTCTAGCGTTAGTAATCTTTCCTCTGAAGCTATTCTGGATTTTTCTACTTCTGTTGGATTCTCTGCCTTATTTCTTGCATAGATATTAGCTCGCTCTTCTGCTAAGAGGGTAATTGGTACTAAGCCTGCAATAGCTAGAGCTGCGTCTACGCTGACTGTGTGGTATGCGCTTATGCACCTCAATGCAAATTTTCTTTGACACGACAGGAGTTTATTTTTATTTCCAGCAATCTTCGTGGCTTCGTGCCATGCGGGGGCCGCGTATAGAGCAATGGACTGCATGGACATAGCCATGACTTTCCTTTTGAAGCTGGATGGGCCTCCTATGTTTGGAAGGAGCGCGTTTAATGCCTTTGTTGTTTTCTCAACCTTTTCAGTGACTGTATTAATATGTGAGCTGAAGGTCAGGCAGTAATCCAATGTGACTCCTAGATATTTTACGGTCTTCTGGGGAATTATGTCATGGTCGTCCATCTTAAATCTGATATCTCTTCGGTGTACGTAGCTCCAAGAGAATACGACAGCCGATGTTTTTTCAGGTGCTACGCTTAGTCCGTTTTTTGTCATCCAGCGGCTAATTTTTTGTAGTGCCCTGTTCCCTGCCTCAATGGTTTGTTTAACTGTTGCCGCTCTAATCAGCACCGCTAAATCGTCTGCGTAGCATACGGTTTCTACAGGGATATCGACACATTCCTGCATGACGCTGTCGTACATTATATTCCAAAGGGTGGGTCCTAGTACTGATCCCTGAGGAACTCCGGCCCCTACGTCACTGATGCTTTCCCTGGTTATTTGAATTTTGCGATTTTCGAAGTAGGATATAATCATGTTTACTAAATAATTGTCGATACCTCGTCTTTTTAATTTTGTAACAATAATGTCCCATTTAGCCGTATTGAACGCGTTCTTAACGTCAATACAAATTAGGCTCACAATCTCTCTGGGGACCCTCTTGACCTGCTCTATAATTTTTTTTATAGGATCTACTGTGGATTTTCCTTTTGTGAATCCAAATTGGTTCGGGTTTAGTCCGCCGTTTCTCTCGATTTGAGTCTTTAGTCTCTCATTGAGGATGGTTTCGAATGTTTTTCCCATAATGTCCAGGAGGCAAATGGGTCATGGGACAGAGTTGGGAGTTTTCCGTCATTTAGGATAATTAGACCTTGGGACATTATTGTTGTATGTAGTAACTCTCCCCTCGCGTCGGTTTTGTTGCCTCCCCATGCCGTATTTTTTGAATTGAAGTCTCCACACACAATGACTCCCTTTGATCTTTGGGACAGCTTTTGCCTTACATCAAGAAAGAGTGTGTTAAGGAATTCTTCGAAGGTCTGGATGGAACTGGCTGGTGATATGTATACAGAGTAGACAAAATTGTTGCCTGTCTGGATGCAGGTAAAGTTGTCAAAACTCTCCATCCTTGAAATAAGCGTTTGGTTTCTGCTTGTTTTTGTGATTCTTATCAGCGTATTTATATCGGGTTCATTTGATTTGTAGGTATAAGGTCCACTTATTTTTGATTTCTTCTTGTTCGGTTCCTGTATACATAACATGTCGCAGTCCAATCTTTGAGCTATCGCTTCTGCCAGATTCTCTGCAACAACTTTTCTTTGCGTATTTGCTTGTAGTATTTTGATTTGTAGTGGGGACATTTCTTAGTATTGGCAGAAATTTTTCACAGGTATGTTTTCTAGCACCAAACAGAAGTTATATCGCACAGGTAAGTTTTCTACTAGGAAGTAGGTATACGTTTTCACAGGAAAGTTTTAGAGATTTATCGCAGGTAAGTTTCTTTAAATATTACAGGTAGGTTCAAATAAGTAAAAGTTTTATATAGGTAAGTTCTAAAGTTTTAAAGTTTTTTAGGTTCTAGAGTTTATATCACAGGTAGGTCCGAAAGACTAGTATCACAGTCGCTAGTCCCCGGGTTATTGCAGGTTCTATCACAGTCGGTTGTTCTATCACAGGTGTTTTTAACAGTATTATCGGTTTGATTACTGTCATGTATCGTGGAATTATCATAGTCGTTTATCCGAGTCTTTTCATTCTCACTGCTGTGTATTCTTTGGTTCTTAGCGTATGATGATCTTCTTATGGTAGCGAGGGCCCTTTTGAAGGCTGTACATTTCCCTGTTCCATACTTGTGTCCCTTTGTATCGCACAGGGGACAAAATTCATCCTTAACGCATGCTCCTGACTGATGACCTTCTTCTCCACACCTGTAACACAAGTTACTCCTGTTTGGCCCATCGCAGTCCCTCACGTGATGTTCGTAGGACCAGCACTTCGAGCATTTTGTAACTTGCAGCCTTTTTTCTATATTGCAGTTCGCCATGCTTATTCTTATGTATCGATGCTGTGCTAGTATTGACGCCTTCTCCTTACTTATGTTAATAGTTGCTGCAAGGGTGTTATCACGATTTGGCCTGAAATCGCTTATTTTTATTTCGTCTTCATTTAGATCCCCAACTTTTCCCTCTATTGCTGTCCTAATCTCGTTTTTCGTTGTGGTAATCTCCATGCCTCTTACGTGAAAGGTCTCATTTAAGTTTGTCTCCCTCACTCCACTAACACGAATTTTAGCATTTGTAAACTTTTTATTTACGGCTTCTTTGATGTATTTCACTGCCTCCTTATTTTGTTCAGTAACGATTATTAGTTTCCCTTCCTTTGTAGTTCGTAGGGATTTTATTGATTTGCTTGCAGCTGTATTTATTAAATTTGTTTTAATACCCGTCACCAATGTCTTTATGTCTTCTTTATCTTCAATTATTAGCGCGCACGTTGAGCGCTCTTTATTTTTAGTTATTTCAGCCTCTTTTACATTTGCGCTTGTCGTGTATATCGTCAGATTTGTATCCGTATCGTAGAAAATCATTTCACACATTTTTCTGAGAGTCTCCAGGTTACATTTCTTGATATGATGTAGAGCTACGTGTTCATCGTCTGCGGTATCCTCTTTAAGCCTGATAAGTTTTTCGAAAAGGTCCTCTTCAGTGCCCTTTAGTGATATTTTTACAATTTTCTGGCATGATGTGTCCACCCGGTTTGTGTACTTCACCTTCGTGATTCGCTTTACCACTTCATATTCTTCCCCGATTTCACGTAGTTCGGGGAATCGGTTTCTGTATAGTCTCTGTATGTATTTGTCCATAGGAATATCATCATTTTCCACAAGCACTACTTTTACCGTGGTGTCTTTTGTGTCTAGCGGGTTTCCTATCTTAGTTTCTGTTCTGTTGTAGCATTTATTTGACCATTTTAAATTTTTGTATTGCCTCCATGAGTTTAAGTTCCTTTCTTCCGGCATTTGGGTAAGTATATTCTCCTTTCCCGTCATCCACGCTCCTGTTTGTGTGCCTATGTTTCTTGTTTGTGTTCCTCCCCCTAGGTCTTGTGTATTTGTTTGTGTGTCTGCGTCTAATATCAAAACTTCTGGTTTGCTGTACCTATGTGCCTGTAGCCATTTCTGGACTGCGGCTCCTTGTAGTACAGCTACCTGACGTTTTAGTTTGATCGTTAATTCTTTTATTTCTTTTTTTGTGTTTTGTTCAATGTAGTTTTCCATTTTCTTGGAGATTTGTGTAATTGCTTCTAGTGCATCATTCACTACAAATGCCTCCGGGCTTTCCCTTTGTTTGTATGGGCTTTTTTCTTCTTCCATTGAGAGCTCTAGCCTCTTTCTTTTTGCCTGCTCACAGCCTTCACTAATTGAGTTTCTTCTTTGCAAGAATACAGCTGTCAGAAATTTATTTTTCATTTCTGCTGTCTGTCCTTTGTCTGTGTTTATTCCAGTATCTTTGCTAAGTATCCGAGCCTGGTCTCCTACCCCTGATACTTGACGGTTATTGGCTGACGGTCGGGGAGGGCCCGCCCTAGCACCCCCATCACCGACCGGAACTGGGGATCCGACCCCCTGCTCCGTAACTTGGATTCCTTTGTTTGTATCTGTCATATTTTTGTTTGTTTTTTTTTTTTTTTCCATTTCCAGCCGGGTCATTATAGGATAGGTCCAATTTTTTTTTTTTTTTTTTTTTTTTTTTTTTTTTTTTTTTTTTTTCCCTTTTTAGGTGTGGAAGGATGGGGAAGATGAAGGAACCTCCTAGCCCTCGTTTCCTAATAGCGTCGGAGGGGAGAAGTGGTTGCTGCCAGGCAGCGGACCGTGGGAGAAGGATTACCTTAGAGGGTAAGTAGGGAAGAATTTAGGGAAGCATGTTTTGGAGACGCCTCAGTGAAGCGCCCGAGCCGTCCTTAGCAGACAGACGTCCATCCTTGCGCTTTTGTGCTCAAGGCTGGACGGCCGTCTGAGCCCCCTCCACCAGCGTCAAGGTCCAGCGGCTCCTCAAGGGGGAACCCAACCCAACCCAACCCAACCCAACCCAACCCAACCCAACCCAACCCAACCAACCCAACCCAACCCAACCCAACCCAACCCAACCCAACCCAACCCAACCCAACCCAACCCAACCCTTTTTTTTTTTTTTTTTTTTTTTTTTTTTTTTTTTTTTTTTATGGGGTGTAAAATACCTTTACGTAGACTTGTTATCAAGTACTGTGGGACTCAGAGTCTTTGATGGTTTAAGATCTCCACTACCCACTAAACATCACCCCGTCCTGCACCTCCTCGCTCCGGCACTGTTTCCTAGGAAATATTCCTCAGAGTGAGGGTGCTTTTGTCTTTTTTTCTCTCTGTTTAACCTATTTCTTCCCGTTCTTCCTTCTCTTTTATTTCTACCATTTTTTTCATCATCTTCTTTATATAATTCCAGTTTTCTCTATTTTTTAACATCGTCTCTATTAAGTTATCCTTTCTTAGGATTGTGTCTGTTTCTATTTCCGTACTCGTTCTTAGCCTTGAAAATCTTTCGCAATGAAACAGCATGTGTTCAGCGTCATCCATTTGTGCGTCTCCATACATGCAAGTTGGTGTTTGTCTTTTTTTGTATTTGAATAAATAGCTCCCAAAACAGCCGTGCCCCGTCAGGAACTGTGTCATACCATAAACCACCTGTCCGTGTTTCCTATTCGCCCACACCCTGATATCCGGCATCAATTGTCTTGTCCATTTGCTTTTTTCATTCGGTTGTTCCGTTGCCGCTGACCAGTTTCTTTGCCATCTCTCTAGCGTTAGTAATCTTTCCTCTGAAGCTATTCTGGATTTTTCTACTTCTGTTGGATTCTCTGCCTTATTTCTTGCATAGATATTAGCTCGCTCTTCTGCTAAGAGGGTAATTGGTACTAAGCCTGCAATAGCTAGAGCTGCGTCTACGCTGACTGTGTGGTATGCGCTTATGCACCTCAATGCAAATTTTCTTTGACACGACAGGAGTTTATTTTTATTTCCAGCAATCTTCGTGGCTTCGTGCCATGCGGGGGCCGCGTATAGAGCAATGGACTGCATGGACATAGCCATGACTTTCCTTTTGAAGCTGGATGGGCCTCCTATGTTTGGAAGGAGCGCGTTTAATGCCTTTGTTGTTTTCTCAACCTTTTCAGTGACTGTATTAATATGTGAGCTGAAGGTCAGGCAGTAATCCAATGTGACTCCTAGATATTTTACGGTCTTCTGGGGAATTATGTCATGGTCGTCCATCTTAAATCTGATATCTCTTCGGTGTACGTAGCTCCAAGAGAATACGACAGCCGATGTTTTTTCAGGTGCTACGCTTAGTCCGTTTTTTGTCATCCAGCGGCTAATTTTTTGTAGTGCCCTGTTCCCTGCCTCAATGGTTTGTTTAACTGTTGCCGCTCTAATCAGCACCGCTAAATCGTCTGCGTAGCATACGGTTTCTACAGGGATATCGACACATTCCTGCATGACGCTGTCGTACATTATATTCCAAAGGGTGGGTCCTAGTACTGATCCCTGAGGAACTCCGGCCCCTACGTCACTGATGCTTTCCCTGGTTATTTGAATTTTGCGATTTTCGAAGTAGGATATAATCATGTTTACTAAATAATTGTCGATACCTCGTCTTTTTAATTTTGTAACAATAATGTCCCATTTAGCCGTATTGAACGCGTTCTTAACGTCAATACAAATTAGGCTCACAATCTCTCTGGGGACCCTCTTGACCTGCTCTATAATTTTTTTTATAGGATCTACTGTGGATTTTCCTTTTGTGAATCCAAATTGGTTCGGGTTTAGTCCGCCGTTTCTCTCGATTTGAGTCTTTAGTCTCTCATTGAGGATGGTTTCGAATGTTTTTCCCATAATGTCCAGGAGGCAAATGGGTCATGGGACAGAGTTGGGAGTTTTCCGTCATTTAGGATAATTAGACCTTGGGACATTATTGTTGTATGTAGTAACTCTCCCCTCGCGTCGGTTTTGTTGCCTCCCCATGCCGTATTTTTTGAATTGAAGTCTCCACACACAATGACTCCCTTTGATCTTTGGGACAGCTTTTGCCTTACATCAAGAAAGAGTGTGTTAAGGAATTCTTCGAAGGTCTGGATGGAACTGGCTGGTGATATGTATACAGAGTAGACAAAATTGTTGCCTGTCTGGATGCAGGTAAAGTTGTCAAAACTCTCCATCCTTGAAATAAGCGTTTGGTTTCTGCTTGTTTTTGTGATTCTTATCAGCGTATTTATATCGGGTTCATTTGATTTGTAGGTATAAGGTCCACTTATTTTTGATTTCTTCTTGTTCGGTTCCTGTATACATAACATGTCGCAGTCCAATCTTTGAGCTATCGCTTCTGCCAGATTCTCTGCAACAACTTTTCTTTGCGTATTTGCTTGTAGTATTTTGATTTGTAGTGGGGACATTTCTTAGTATTGGCAGAAATTTTTCACAGGTATGTTTTCTAGCACCAAACAGAAGTTATATCGCACAGGTAAGTTTTCTACTAGGAAGTAGGTATACGTTTTCACAGGAAAGTTTTAGAGATTTATCGCAGGTAAGTTTCTTTAAATATTACAGGTAGGTTCAAATAAGTAAAAGTTTTATATAGGTAAGTTCTAAAGTTTTAAAGTTTTTTAGGTTCTAGAGTTTATATCACAGGTAGGTCCGAAAGACTAGTATCACAGTCGCTAGTCCCCGGGTTATTGCAGGTTCTATCACAGTCGGTTGTTCTATCACAGGTGTTTTTAACAGTATTATCGGTTTGATTACTGTCATGTATCGTGGAATTATCATAGTCGTTTATCCGAGTCTTTTCATTCTCACTGCTGTGTATTCTTTGGTTCTTAGCGTATGATGATCTTCTTATGGTAGCGAGGGCCCTTTTGAAGGCTGTACATTTCCCTGTTCCATACTTGTGTCCCTTTGTATCGCACAGGGGACAAAATTCATCCTTAACGCATGCTCCTGACTGATGACCTTCTTCTCCACACCTGTAACACAAGTTACTCCTGTTTGGCCCATCGCAGTCCCTCACGTGATGTTCGTAGGACCAGCACTTCGAGCATTTTGTAACTTGCAGCCTTTTTTCTATATTGCAGTTCGCCATGCTTATTCTTATGTATCGATGCTGTGCTAGTATTGACGCCTTCTCCTTACTTATGTTAATAGTTGCTGCAAGGGTGTTATCACGATTTGGCCTGAAATCGCTTATTTTTATTTCGTCTTCATTTAGATCCCCAACTTTTCCCTCTATTGCTGTCCTAATCTCGTTTTTCGTTGTGGTAATCTCCATGCCTCTTACGTGAAAGGTCTCATTTAAGTTTGTCTCCCTCACTCCACTAACACGAATTTTAGCATTTGTAAACTTTTTATTTACGGCTTCTTTGATGTATTTCACTGCCTCCTTATTTTGTTCAGTAACGATTATTAGTTTCCCTTCCTTTGTAGTTCGTAGGGATTTTATTGATTTGCTTGCAGCTGTATTTATTAAATTTGTTTTAATACCCGTCACCAATGTCTTTATGTCTTCTTTATCTTCAATTATTAGCGCGCACGTTGAGCGCTCTTTATTTTTAGTTATTTCAGCCTCTTTTACATTTGCGCTTGTCGTGTATATCGTCAGATTTGTATCCGTATCGTAGAAAATCATTTCACACATTTTTCTGAGAGTCTCCAGGTTACATTTCTTGATATGATGTAGAGCTACGTGTTCATCGTCTGCGGTATCCTCTTTAAGCCTGATAAGTTTTTCGAAAAGGTCCTCTTCAGTGCCCTTTAGTGATATTTTTACAATTTTCTGGCATGATGTGTCCACCCGGTTTGTGTACTTCACCTTCGTGATTCGCTTTACCACTTCATATTCTTCCCCGATTTCACGTAGTTCGGGGAATCGGTTTCTGTATAGTCTCTGTATGTATTTGTCCATAGGAATATCATCATTTTCCACAAGCACTACTTTTACCGTGGTGTCTTTTGTGTCTAGCGGGTTTCCTATCTTAGTTTCTGTTCTGTTGTAGCATTTATTTGACCATTTTAAATTTTTGTATTGCCTTCATGAGTTTAAGTTCCTTTCTTCCGGCATTTGGGTAAGTATATTCTCCTTTCCCGTCATCCACGCTCCTGTTTGTGTGCCTATGTTTCTTGTTTGTGTTCCTCCCCCTAGGTCTTGTGTATTTGTTTGTGTGTCTGCGTCTAATATCAAAACTTCTGGTTTGCTGTACCTATGTGCCTGTAGCCATTTCTGGACTGCGGCTCCTTGTAGTACAGCTACCTGACGTTTTAGTTTGATCGTTAATTCTTTTATTTCTTTTTTTGTGTTTTGTTCAATGTAGTTTTCCATTTTCTTGGAGATTTGTGTAATTGCTTCTAGTGCATCATTCACTACAAATGCCTCCGGGCTTTCCCTTTGTTTGTATGGGCTTTTTTCTTCTTCCATTGAGAGCTCTAGCCTCTTTCTTTTTGCCTGCTCACAGCCTTCACTAATTGAGTTTCTTCTTTGCAAGAATACAGCTGTCAGAAATTTATTTTTCATTTCTGCTGTCTGTCCTTTGTCTGTGTTTATTCCAGTATCTTTGCTAAGTATCCGAGCCTGGTCTCCTACCCCTGATACTTGACGGTTATTGGCTGACGGTCGGGGAGGGCCCGCCCTAGCACCCCCATCACCGACCGGAACTGGGGATCCGACCCCCTGCTCCGTAACTTGGATTCCTTTGTTTGTATCTGTCATATTTTTGTTTGTTTTTTTTTTTTTTTCCATTTCCAGCCGGGTCATTATAGGATAGGTCCAATTTTTTTTTTTTTTTTTTTTTTTTTTTTTTTTTTTTTTTTTTTTTTTTTTTTTCCCTTTTTAGGTGTGGAAGGATGGGGAAGATGAAGGAACCTCCTAGCCCTCGTTTCCTAATAGCGTCGGAGGGGAGAAGTGGTTGCTGCCAGGCAGCGGACCGTGGGAGAAGGATTACCTTAGAGGGTAAGTAGGGAAGAATTTAGGGAAGCATGTTTTGGAGACGCCTCAGTGAAGCGCCCGAGCCGTCCTTAGCAGACAGACGTCCATCCTTGCGCTTTTGTGCTCAAGGCTGGACGGCCGTCTGAGCCCCCTCCACCAGCGTCAAGGTCCAGCGGCTCCTCAAGGGGGAACCCAACCCAACCCAACCCAACCCAACCCAACCCAACCCAACCCAACCCAACCCAACCCAACCCAACCCAACCCAACCCAACCCAACCCAACCCAACCCAACCCAACCCAACCCAACCCAACCCAACCCAACCCAACCCAACCCAACCCAACCCAACCCAACCCAACCCAACCCAACCCAACCCAACCCAACCCAACCCAACCCAACCCAACCCAACCCAACCCTTTTTTTTTTTTTTTTTTTTTTTTTTATAGAGGTTAGGAAAATCTGTACGCAGACCCCCCAGGCATTGGTGTTCTGGCGCCTGGGGGAGTGTGGGGATGGAGAAAATCAATCCTGGTGCACCCCCGACCCACTAAAAACCTTTCCCTCTCTTCGCTTTTATTTCTCCCTGGGACCACCTTCCGGTATTACTTCAGGGAGAAAGCGGTATGACTTTTTTCTTCCCTCCAATCTGTTCTCTTAACACTTCTCGTGTTTTTTGGTTTCTTTCAGCCTTTTACTAATGTATTACTAATGTATATATCTTTTATTAATTCATTTATTTGTTTCTATTTTTCTTTTCTCACATTTTAGATTTGAGAAATATCATTAAGTCGTTCGGTTTCTTCTTTGACTTTCATGATCCTCTCTATCATTTCTGTTACGGCTTCCCAGTCTTCTTTGCTTCTCATCAAAAGATCTCCTATGTTTTCTTTGGTGATGTCTGAACTGCATTTGGCTCTTGCCTCTCTTCTGATTTCTTCGAAAGAATGGCAGTTAAACAATGTATGTTCTGGCGTGTCCTGGATTCCACATAGCCAACATCGATCGTCCTCTTGTCGTTTAATCCTCATAAGGTAAGTTTTAAATATACCATGTCCCGTGAAAGCCTGTGTCGTATAGTAGTTCGTACTTCCCCACTTTCTGTTTGTCCATTGTCTAACGTCCCTGATAAACGTTTTTGTCCATCCTCCGTAGTTCTCCCAACGTTCTTGCCATGCTTCCATTAGTTGTTGATTTGCTTCCCCTTTGTATTGCCTACCACTTTGGTGTACATTCACCCTTTCTTCGATCTTCAGTTCCAGGGGTGGAAGTTTTGCAAGTACTTCGATTGCCTCCGTGGGGGCTGTTCTGTACGCTGAAGTTATCAGGAGTGATAGGTTTCTGTTTATTTTTGTTAACATTTGTTTGTAGTATTTAAATCGCAGAACTGAGTGCCATATTGGGGCCGCATATAGAACTGCTGAAACAACTGCACTCGTGATCGTTTTTCTCGTACATGCCCTAGGTCCGTTTGTTTTTGGCATCAATCTGTAAAGTAGCTTCATCATTTGGTATGCTTTATCTGTGATGTATCTGACATGTGCCCTAAAAAGCAAATCTCTATCTAGCATCACCCCAAGATACCTCACTGTGTCCGATGTTTTGATTTGGCTACCCTGTACATCCAGTTCTATGTATTCAATGTTTTTTTTCCCATTTATTATTACTGCTTCAGTTTTTTGTGTTGCTGTACTAATTCCCATGTTATGAAGCGTCTCTATTATCATTTCAACGGCATACCGAGTCTTATCCTTTACCAATTCCAGGGTTTTCCCCGCAACGATAACCGCCAAATCATCAGCATACGCCACCAATTCTACGCCCAGCTCAAGTTTTATTTTTAGTATTTTATTCTAGAAGACATTCCACAGGGTCGGTCCGAGAACCGAGCCCTGTGGAACTCCACATGTCATATCCATTTTTTCCCCATAGGGAGAGATAATCTTGCGGTCTGACAGATACGCCTTGATAATCCTCGTGAGGTACGGTGTAACTCCTCCTGTCTCCAAGGCTTTGACAATCTCATCCCACGGGGCAGAATTAAATGCGTTTTGTATGTCCAGAAGAATCATTATACATATTTCTCTGTTTTTGTGTGCCTTTCTTTTTATTTTTTGTGCCATTTTTTTAATTTCACTTATAGCGCTAATAGTAGACTTCCCTTTACTAAATCCATACTGGTTCTCACTAATTAGCTCTTTATCCCTAATTTCCTCGCACAGTCTATTTTTAATTACCCGCTCCAAAAGTTTCCCCACAATGTCTGTCAGGCAGAGTGGTCTGTAGGAACCCAACCCAACCCAACCCAACCCAACCCAACCCAACCCAACCCAACCCAACCCAACCCAACCCAACCCAACCCAACCCAACCCAACCCAACCCAACCCAACCCAACCCAACCCAACCCAACCCAACCCAACCCAACCCAACCCAACCCAACCCACCTGCCGAGCAGAACTAAGGGAATGAGAGCACTTTGAAAATCCTGAAAAAGTCGTTTTCGACGTCCGTTTTTGAGGCCAAAAATGGGCATCAAAAATGCCATATCTCAGCTATTAGAAAAGCTAGGACCTTGCGGGTGGTCTCGTTGGATTCACAACGACGAAACTAAGACAAAACCGTTAAAATTTTCCCGATAGCTCCCATAGAAGCCGAGATATCGACCTTCAAAGTTTGGGTTTTTTCATTTTTCGGGTATACCCCCCCGTATCGAATTTTTTCACCAAAAATTGATTTTTGTCGAAATCAAACTAAGTATACCAGCGTCCTATTTGGGTCACCTAGATTACGAAAACACCGGGTTATAACAGGATCCGAGCAAAACTAAGGGAATGAGAGCACTTTGAAAATCCTGAAAAAGTCGTTTTCGACGTCCGTTTTTGAGGCCAAAAATGGGCATCAAAAATGACATATCTCAGCTATTAGAAAAGCTAGGACCTTGCGGGTGGTCTCGTTGGATTCACAACGACGAAACTAAGACAAAACCGTTAAAATTTTCCCGATAGCTCCCATAGAAGCCGAGATATCGACCTTCAAAGTTTGGGTTTTTTCATTTTTCGGGTATACCCCCCCGTATCGAATTTTTTCACCAAAAATTGATTTTTGTCGAAATCAAACTAAGTATACCAGCGTCTTATTTGGGTCACCTAGATTACGAAAACACCGGGTTATAACAGGATCCGAGCAGAACTAAGGGAATGAGAGCACTTTGAAAATCCTGAAAAGTCGTTTTCGACGTCCGTTTTTGAGGCCAAAAATGGGCATCAAAAATGCCATATCGCAGCTATTAGAAAAGCTAGGACCTTGCGGGTGGTCTCGTTGGATTCACAACGACGAAACTAAGACAAAACCGTTAAAATTTTCCCGATAGCTCCCATAGAAGCCGAGATATCGACCTTCAAAGTTTGGGTTTTTTCATTTTTCGGGTATACCCCCCGTATCGAATTTTTTCACCAAAAATTGATTTTTGTCGAAATCAAACTAAGTATACCAGCGTCTTATTTGGGTCACCTAGATTACGAAAACACCGGGTTATAACAGGAATCGAGCAGAACTAAGGGAATGAGAGCACTTTGAAAATCCTGAAAAAGTCGTTTTCGACGTCCGTTTTTGAGGCCAAAAATGGGCATCAAAAATGCCATATCTCGGCTATCGTAAGAGCTACGACCTTGCGGGTGGTCTCGTTGAATTCACAACGACGAAACTAAGACAAAACCGTTAAAATTTTTCCGATAGCTCCCATAGAAGCCGAGATATCGACCTTCAAAGTTTGGGTTTTTTCATTTTTCGGGTATACCCCCCCGTATCGAATTTTTTCACCAAAAATTGATTTTTGTCGAAATCAAACTAAGTATACCAGCGTCTTATTTGGGTCACCTAGATTACGAAAACACCGGGTTATAACAGGATCCGAGCAGAACTAAGGGAATGAGAGCACTTTGAAAATCCTGAAAAAGTCGTTTTCGACGTCCGTTTTTGAGGCCAAAAATGGGCATCAAAAATGCCATATCTCGGCTATTAGAAAAGCTACGACCTTGCGGGTGGTCTCGTTGGATTCACAACGACGAAACTAAGACAAAACCGTTAAAATTTTCCCGATAGCTCCCATAGAAGCCGAGATATCGACCTTCAAAGTTTGGGTTTTTTCATTTTTCGGGTATACCCCCCCGTATCGAATTTTTTCACCAAAAATTGATTTTTGTCGAAATCAAACTAAGTATACCAGCGTCTTATTTGGGTCACCTAGATTACGAAAACGTCGGGTTATAACAGGATCCGAACAGAACTAAGGGAATGAGAGCACTTTGAAAATCCTGAAAAAGTCGTTTTCGACGTCCGTTTTTGAGGCCAAAAATGGGCATCAAAAATGCCATATCTCAGCTATTAGAAAAGCTACGACCTTGCGGTTGGCCTCGTTGGATTCACAACGACGAAACTAAGACAAAACCGTTAAAATTTTCCCGATAGCTCCCATAGAAGCCGAGATATCGACCTTCAAAATTTGGGTTTTTTCATTTTTCGGGTATACCCCCCGTATCGAATTTTTTCACCAAAAATTGATTTTTGTCGAAATCAAACTAAGTTTACCAGCGTCTTATTTGGGTCACCTAGATTACGGAAACACCGGGTTATAACAGGATCCGAGCAGAACTAAGGGAATGAGAGCACTTTGAAAATCCTGAAAAAGTCGTTTTCGACGTCCGTTTTTGAGGCCAAAAATGGGCATCAAAAATGCCATATCTCGGCTATCGTAAGAGCTACGACCTTGCGGGTGGTCTCGTTGGATTCACAACGACGAAACTAAGACAAAACCGTTAAAATTTTCCCGATAGCTCCCATAGAAGCCGAGATATCGACCTTCAAAGTTTGGGTTTTTTCATTTTTCGGGTATACCCCCCCGTATCGAATTTTTTCACCAAAAATTGATTTTTGTCGAAATCAAACTAAGTATACCAGCGTCTTATTTGGGTCACCTAGATTACGGAAACACCGGGTTATAACAGGATCCGAGCAGAACTAAGGGAATGAGAGCACTTTGAAAATCCTGAAAAAGTCGTTTTCGACGTCCGTTTTTGAGGCCAAAAATGGGCATCAAAAATGCCATATCTCGGCTATCGTAAGAGCTACGACCTTGCGGGTGGTTGGTCTCGTTGGATTCACAACGACGAAACTAAGACAAAACCGTTAAAATTTTCCCGATAGCTCCCACAGAAGCCGAGATATCGACCTTCAAAGTTTGGGTTTTTTCATTTTTCGGGTATACCCCCCCGTATCGAATTTTTTCACCAAAAATTGATTTTTGTCGAAATCAAACTAAGTATACCAACGTCTTATTTGGGTCACCTAGATTACGAAAACATCGGGTTATAACAGGATCCGAGCAGAACTAAGGGAATGAGAGCACTTTGAAAATCCTGAAAAAGTCGTTTTCGACGTCCGTTTTTGAGGCCAAAAATGGACATCAAAAATGCCATATCTCGGCTATCGTAAGAGCTACGACCTTGCGGGTGGTCTCGTTGGATTCACAACGACGAAACTAAGACAAAACCGTTAAAATTTTCCCGATAGCTCCCATAGAAGCCGAGATATCGACCTTCAAAGTTTGGGTTTTTTCATTTTTCGGGTATACCCCCCCGTATCGAATTTTTTCACCAAAAATTGATTTTTGTCGAAATCAAACTAAGTATACCAGCGTCTTATTTGGGTCACCTAGATTACGAAAACATCGGGTTATAACAAAATCCGAGCAGAACTAAGGGAATGAGAGCACTTTGAAAATCCTGAAAAAGTCGTTTTCGACGTCCGTTTTTGAGGCCAAAAATGGACATCAAAAATGCCATATCGCAGCTATTAGAAAAGCTAGGACCTTGCGGGTGGTCTCGTTGGATTCACAACGACGAAACTAAGACAAAACCGTTAAAATTTTCCCGATAGCTCCCATAGAAGCCGAGATATCGACCTTCAAAGTTTGGGTTTTTTCATTTTTCGGGTATACCCCCCGTATCGAATTTTTTCACCAAAAATTGATTTTTGTCGAAATCAAACTAAGTATACCAGCGTCTTATTTGGGTCACCTAGATTACGAAAACACCGGGTTATAACAGGAATCGAGCAGAACTAAGGGAATGAGAGCACTTTGAAAATCCTGAAAAAGTCGTTTTCGACGTCCGTTTTTGAGGCCAAAAATGGGCATCAAAAATGCCATATCTCGGCTATCGTAAGAGCTACGACCTTGCGGGTGGTCTCGTTGGATTCACAACGACGAAACTAAGACAAAACCGTTAAAATTTTCCCGATAGCTCCCATAGAAGCCGAGATATCGACCTTCAAAGTTTGGGTTTTTTCATTTTTCGGGTATACCCCCCCGTATCGAATTTTTTCACCAAAAATTGATTTTTGTCGAAATCAAACTAAGTATACCAGCGTCTTATTTGGGTCACCTAGATTACGAAAACACCGGGTTATAACAGGATCCGAGCAGAACTAAGGGAATGAGAGCACTTTGAAAATCCTGAAAAAGTCGTTTTCGACGTCCGTTTTTGAGGCCAAAAATGGGCATCAAAAATGCCATATCTCGGCTATCGTAAGAGCTACGACCTTGCGGGTGGTTGGTCTCGTTGGATTCACAACGACGAAACTAAGACAAAACCGTTAAAATTTTCCCGATAGCTCCCACAGAAGCCGAGATATCGACCTTCAAAGTTTGGGTTTTTTCATTTTTCGGGTATACACTCTCACGAGATGTGTTTTCACCAAAAATTGATTTTTGTCGAAATCAAACTAAGTATACCAACGTCTTATTTGGGTCACCTAGATTACGAAAACATCGGGTTATAACAGGATCCGAGCAGAACTAAGGGAATGAGAGCACTTTGAAAATCCTGAAAAAGTCGTTTTCGACGTCCGTTTTTGAGGCCAAAAATGGACATCAAAAATGCCATATCTCGGCTATCGTAAGAGCTACGACCTTGCGGGTGGTCTCGTTGGATTCACAACGACGAAACTAAGACAAAACCGTTAAAATTTTCCCGATAGCTCCCATAGAAGCCGAGATATCGACCTTCAAAGTTTGGGTTTTTTCATTTTTCGGGTATACCCCCCCGTATCGAATTTTTTCACCAAAAATTGATTTTTGTCGAAATCAAACTAAGTATACCAGCGTCTTATTTGGGTCACCTAGATTACGAAAACATCGGGTTATAACAAAATCCGAGCAGAACTAAGGGAATGAGAGCACTTTGAAAATCCTGAAAAAGTCGTTTTCGACGTCCGTTTTTGAGGCCAAAAATGGACATCAAAAATGCCATATCGCAGCTATTAGAAAAGCTAGGACCTTGCGGGTGGTCTCGTTGGATTCACAACGACGAAACTAAGACAAAACCGTTAAAATTTTCCCGATAGCTCCCATAGAAGCCGAGATATCGACCTTCAAAGTTTGGGTTTTTTCATTTTTCGGGTATACCCCCCGTATCGAATTTTTTCACCAAAAATTGATTTTTGTCGAAATCAAACTAAGTATACCAGCGTCTTATTTGGGTCACCTAGATTACGAAAACACCGGGTTATAACAGGAATCGAGCAGAACTAAGGGAATGAGAGCACTTTGAAAATCCTGAAAAAGTCGTTTTCGACGTCCGTTTTTGAGGCCAAAAATGGGCATCAAAAATGCCATATCTCGGCTATCGTAAGAGCTACGACCTTGCGGGTGGTCTCGTTGGATTCACAACGACGAAACTAAGACAAAACCGTTAAAATTTTCCCGATAGCTCCCATAGAAGCCGAGATATCGACCTTCAAAGTTTGGGTTTTTTCATTTTTCGGGTATACCCCCCCGTATCGAATTTTTTCACCAAAAATTGATTTTTGTCGAAATCAAACTAAGTATACCAGCGTCTTATTTGGGTCACCTAGATTACGAAAACACCGGGTTATAACAGGATCCGAGCAGAACTAAGGGAATGAGAGCACTTTGAAAATCCTGAAAAAGTCGTTTTCGACGTCCGTTTTTGAGGCCAAAAATGGGCATCAAAAATGCCATATCTCGGCTATTAGAAAAGCTACGACCTTGCGGGTGGTCTCGTTGGATTCACAACGACGAAACTAAGACAAAACCGTTAAAATTTTCCCGATAGCTCCCATAGAAGCCGAGATATCGACCTTCAAAGTTTGGGTTTTTTCATTTTTCGGGTATACCCCCCCGTATCGAATTTTTTCACCAAAAATTGATTTTTGTCGAAATCAAACTAAGTATACCAGCGTCTTATTTGGGTCACCTAGATTACGAAAACGTCGGGTTATAACAGGATCCGAACAGAACTAAGGGAATGAGAGCACTTTGAAAATCCTGAAAAAGTCGTTTTCGACGTCCGTTTTTGAGGCCAAAAATGGGCATCAAAAATGCCATATCTCAGCTATTAGAAAAGCTACGACCTTGCGGTTGGCCTCGTTGGATTCACAACGACGAAACTAAGACAAAACCGTTAAAATTTTCCCGATAGCTCCCATAGAAGCCGAGATATCGACCTTCAAAATTTGGGTTTTTTCATTTTTCGGGTATACCCCCCGTATCGAATTTTTTCACCAAAAATTGATTTTTGTCGAAATCAAACTAAGTTTACCAGCGTCTTATTTGGGTCACCTAGATTACGGAAACACCGGGTTATAACAGGATCCGAGCAGAACTAAGGGAATGAGAGCACTTTGAAAATCCTGAAAAAGTCGTTTTCGACGTCCGTTTTTGAGGCCAAAAATGGGCATCAAAAATGCCATATCTCGGCTATCGTAAGAGCTACGACCTTGCGGGTGGTCTCGTTGGATTCACAACGACGAAACTAAGACAAAACCGTTAAAATTTTCCCGATAGCTCCCATAGAAGCCGAGATATCGACCTTCAAAGTTTGGGTTTTTTCATTTTTCGGGTATACCCCCCCGTATCGAATTTTTTCACCAAAAATTGATTTTTGTCGAAATCAAACTAAGTATACCAGCGTCTTATTTGGGTCACCTAGATTACGGAAACACCGGGTTATAACAGGATCCGAGCAGAACTAAGGGAATGAGAGCACTTTGAAAATCCTGAAAAAGTCGTTTTCGACGTCCGTTTTTGAGGCCAAAAATGGGCATCAAAAATGCCATATCTCGGCTATCGTAAGAGCTACGACCTTGCGGGTGGTTGGTCTCGTTGGATTCACAACGACGAAACTAAGACAAAACCGTTAAAATTTTCCCGATAGCTCCCATAGAAGCCGAGATATCGACCTTCAAAGTTTGGGTTTTTTCATTTTTCGGGTATACCCCCCCGTATCGAATTTTTTCACCAAAAATTGATTTTTGTCGAAATCAAACTAAGTATACCAACGTCTTATTTGGGTCACCTAGATTACGAAAACATCGGGTTATAACAGGATCCGAGCAGAACTAAGGGAATGAGAGCACTTTGAAAATCCTGAAAAAGTCGTTTTCGACGTCCGTTTTTGAGGCCAAAAATGGACATCAAAAATGCCATATCTCGGCTATCGTAAGAGCTACGACCTTGCGGGTGGTCTCGTTGGATTCACAACGACGAAACTAAGACAAAACCGTTAAAATTTTCCCGATAGCTCCCATAGAAGCCGAGATATCGACCTTCAAAGTTTGGGTTTTTTCATTTTTCGGGTATACCCCCCCGTATCGAATTTTTTCACCAAAAATTGATTTTTGTCGAAATCAAACTAAGTATACCAGCGTCTTATTTGGGTCACCTAGATTACGAAAACATCGGGTTATAACAAAATCCGAGCAGAACTAAGGGAATGAGAGCACTTTGAAAATCCTGAAAAAGTCGTTTTCGACGTCCGTTTTTGAGGCCAAAAATGGACATCAAAAATGCCATATCTCAGCTATTAGAAAAGCTACGACCTTGCGGGTGGTCTCGTTGGATTCACAACGACGAAACTAAGACAAAACCGTTAAAATTTTCCCGATAGCTCCCATAGAAGCCGAGATATCGACCTTCAAAGTTTGGGTTTTTTCATTTTTCGGGTATACCCCCCCGTATCGAATTTTTTCACCAAAAATTGATTTTTGTCGAAATCAAACTAAGTATACCAGCGTCTTATTTGGGTCACCTAGATTACGGAAACACCGGGTTATAACAGGATCCGAGCAGAACTAAGGGAATGAGAGCACTTTGAAAATCCTGAAAAAGTCGTTTTCGACGTCCGTTTTTGAGGCCAAAAATGGGCATCAAAAATGCCATATCTCAGCTATTAGAAAAGCTAGGACCTTGCGAGTGGTTTCGTTGGATTCACAACGACGAAACTAAGGCAAAACCGTTAAAATTTTCCCGATAGCTCCCATAGAAGCCGAGATATCGACCTTCAAAGTTTGGGTTTTTTCATTTTTCGGGTATACCCCCCCGTATCGAATTTTTTCACCAAAAATTGATTTTTGTCGAAATCAAACTAAGTGTACCAGCGTCTTATTTGGGTCACCTAGATTACGAAAACATCGGGTTATAACAGGATCCGAGCAGAACTAAGGGAATGAGAGCACTTTGAAAATCCTGAAAAAGTCGTTTTCGACGTCCGTTTTTGAGGCCAAAAATGGGCATCAAAAATGCCATATCTCAGCTATTAGAAAAGCTACGACCTTGCGGGTGGTTTCGTGGATTCACAACGACGAAACTAAGACAAAACCGTTAAAATTTTCCCGATAGCTCCCATAGAAGCCGAGATATCGACCTTCAAAGTTTGGGTTTTTTCATTTTTCGGGTATACCCCCCCGTATCGAATTTTTTCACCAAAAATTGATTTTTGTCGAAATCAAACTAAGTATACCAGCGTCTTATTTGGGTCACCTAGATTACGGAAACACCGGGTTATCACAGGATCCGAGCAGAACTAAGGGAATGAGAGCACTTTGAATATCCTGAAAAAGTCGTTTTCGACGTCCGTTTTTGAGGCCAAAAATGGGCATCAAAAATGCCATATCTCGGCTATCGTAAGAGCTACGACCTTGCGGGTGGTCTCGTTGGATTCACAACGACGAAACTAAGACAAAACCGTTAAAATTTTCCCGATAGCTCCCATAGAAGCCGAGATATCGACCTTCAAAGTTTGGGTTTTTTCATTTTTCGGGTATACCCCCCCGTATCGAATTTTTTCACCAAAAATTGATTTTTGTCGAAATCAAACTAAGTATACCAGCGTCTTATTTGGGTCACCTAGATTACGAAAACATCGGGTTATAACAGGATCCGAGCAGAACTAAGGGAATGAGAGCACTTTGAAAATCCTGAAAAAGTCGTTTTCGACGTCCGTTTTTGAGGCCAAAAATGGGCATCAAAAATGCCATATCTCAGCTATTAGAAAACCTAGGACCTTGCCGGTGGTTTCGTTGGATTCACAACGACGAAACTAAGGCAAAACCGTTAAAATTTTCCCGATAGCTCCCATAGAAGCCGAGATATCGACCTTCAAAGTTTGGGTTTTTTCATTTTTCGGGTATACCCCCCCGTATCGAATTTTTTCACCAAAAATTGAATTTTGTCGAAATCAAACTAAGTATACCAGCGTCTTATTTGGGTCACCTAGATTACGAAAACATCGGGTTATAACAGGATCCGAGCAGAACTAAGGGAATGAGAGCACTTTGAAAATCCTGAAAAAGTCGTTTTCGACGTCCGTTTTTGAGGCCAAAAATGGGCATCAAAAATGCCATATCTCAGCTATTAGAAAAGCTACGACCTTGCGGGTGGTCTCGTTGGATTCACAACGACGAAACTAAGACAAAACCGTTAAAATTTTCCCGATAGCTCCCATAGAAGCCGAGATATCGACCTTCAAAGTTTGGGTTTTTTCATTTTTCGGGTATACCCCCCCGTATCGAATTTTTTCACCAAAAATTGATTTTTGTCGAAATCAAACTAAGTATACCAGCGTCTTATTTGGGTCACCTAGATTACGAAAACATCGGGTTATAACAAAATCCGAGCAGAACTAAGGGAATGAGAGCACTTTGAAAATCCTGAAAAAGTCGTTTTCGACGTCCGTTTTTGAGGCCAAAAATGGGCATCAAAAATGCCATATCTCAGCTATTAGAAAAGCTACGACCTTGCGGATGGTCTCGTTGGATTCACAACGACGAAACTAAGACAAAACCGTTAAAATTTTCCCGATAGCTCCCATAGAAGCCGAGATATCGACCTTCAAAATTTGGGTTTTTTCATTTTTCGGGTATACCCCCCCGTATCGAATTTTTTCACCAAAAATTGAATTTTGTCGAAATCAAACTAAGTATACCAGCGTCTTATTTGGGTCACCTAGATTACGAAAACATCGGGTTATAACAGGATCCGAGCAGAACTAAGGGAATGAGAGCACTTTGAAAATCCTGAAAAAGTCGTTTTCGACGTCCGTTTTTGAGGCCAAAAATGGGCATCAAAAATGCCATATCTCAGCTATTAGAAAAGCTACGACCTTGCGGGTGGTCTCGTTGGATTCACAACGACGAAACTAAGACAAAACCGTTAAAATTTTCCCGATAGCTCCCATAGAAGCCGAGATATCGACCTTCAAAGTTTGGGTTTTTTCATTTTTCGGGTATACCCCACTCTCACGAGATGTGTCACCAAAAATTGATTTTTGTCGAAATCAAACTAAGTATACCAGCGTCTTATTTGGGTCACCTAGATTACGAAAACATCGGGTTATAACAAAATCCGAGCAGAACTAAGGGAATGAGAGCACTGTGAAAATCCTGAAAAAGTCGTTTTCGACGTCCGTTTTTGAGGCCAAAAATGGGCATCAAAAATGCCATATCTCAGCTATTAGAAAAGCTACGACCTTGCGGATGGTCTCGTTGGATTCACAACGACGAAACTAAGACAAAACCGTTAAAATTTTCCCGATAGCTCCCATAGAAGCCGAGATATCGACCTTCAAAATTTGGGTTTTTTCATTTTTCGGGTATACCCCCCCGTATCGAATTTTTTCACCAAAAATTGATTTTTGTCGAAATCAAACTAAGTATACCAGCGTCTTATTTGGGTCACCTAGATTACGGAAACACCGGGTTATAACAGGATCCGAGCAGAACTAAGGGAATGAGAGCACTTTGAAAATCCTGAAAAAGTCGTTTTCGACGTCCGTTTTTGAGGCCAAAAATGGGCATCAAAAATGCCATATCTCGGCTATCGTAAGAGCTACGACCTTGCGGGTGGTCTCGTTGGATTCACAACGACGAAACTAAGACAAAACCGTTAAAATTTTCCCGATAGCTCCCATAGAAGCCGAGATATCGACCTTCAAAGTTTGGGTTTTTTCATTTTTCGGGTATACCCCCCCGTATCGAATTTTTTCACCAAAAATTGATTTTTGTCGAAATCAAACTAAGTATACCAGCGTCTTATTTGGGTCACCTAGATTACGAAAACATCGGGTTATAACAGGATCCGAGCAGAACTAAGGGAATGAGAGCACTTTGAAAATCCTGAAAAAGTCGTTTTCGACGTCCGTTTTTGAGGCCAAAAATGGGCATCAAAAATGCCATATCTCAGCTATTAGAAAAGCTAGGACCTTGCGGGTGGTTTCGTTGGATTCACAACGACAAAACTAAGGCAAAACCGTTAAAATTTTCCCGATAGCTCCCATAGAAGCCGAGATATCGACCTTCAAAGTTTGGGTTTTTTCATTTTTCGGGTATACCCCCCCGTATCGAATTTTTTCACCAAAAATTGATTTTTGTCGAAATCAAACTAAGTATACCAGCGTCTTATTTGGGTCACCTAGATTACGAAAACATCGGGTTATAACAAAATCCGAGCAGAACTAAGGGAATGAGAGCACTGTGAAAATCCTGAAAAAGTCGTTTTCGACGTCCGTTTTTGAGGCCAAAAATGGGCATCAAAAATGCCATATCTCAGCTATTAGAAAAGCTACGACCTTGCGGGTGGTCTCGTTATATTCACAACGACGAAACTAAGACAAAACCGTTAAAATTTTCCCGATAGCTCCCATAGAAGCCGAGATATCGACCTTCAAAGTTTGGGTTTTTTCATTTTTCGGGTATACCCCCCCGTATCGAATTTTTTCACCAAAAATTGATTTTTGTCGAAATCAAACTAAGTATACCAGCGTCTTATTTGGGTCACCTAGATTACGGAAACATCGGGTTATAACAGGATCCGAGCAGAACTAAGGGAATGAGAGCACTTTGAAAATCCTGAAAAAGTCGTTTTCGACGTCCGTTTTTGAGGCCAAAAATGGGCATCAAAAATGCCATATCTCAGCTATTAGAAAAGCTACGACCTTGCGGGTGGTCTCGTTGGATTCACAACGACGAAACTAAGACAAAACCGTTAAAATTTTCCCGATAGCTCCCATAGAAGCCGAGATATCGACCTTCAAAGTTTGGGTTTTTTCATTTTTCGGGTATACCCCCCCGTATCGAATTTTTTCACCAAAAATTGATTTTTGTCGAAATCAAACTAAGTATACCAGCGTCTTATTTGGGTCACCTAGATTACGAAAACATCGGGTTATAACAAAATCCGAGCAGAACTAAGGGAATGAGAGCACTTTGAAAATCCTGAAAAAGTCGTTTTCGACGTCCGTTTTTGAGGCCAAAAATGGGCATCAAAAATGCCATATCTCAGCTATTAGAAAAGCTACGACCTTGCGGATGGTCTCGTTGGATTCACAACGACGAAACTAAGACAAAACCGTTAAAATTTTCCCGATAGCTCCCATAGAAGCCGAGATATCGACCTTCAAAGTTTGGGTTTTTTCATTTTTCGGGTATACCCCCCCGTATCGAATTTTTTCACCAAAAATTGATTTTTGTCGAAATCAAACTAAGTATACCAGCGTCTTATTTGGGTCACCTAGATTACGGAAACACCGGGTTATAACAGGATCCGAGCAGAACTAAGGGAATGAGAGCACTTTGAAAATCCTGAAAAAGTCGTTTTCGACGTCCGTTTTTGAGGCCAAAAATGGGCATCAAAAATGCCATATCTCGGCTATCGTAAGAGCTACGACCTTGCGGGTGGTCTCGTTGGATTCACAACGACGAAACTAAGACAAAACCGTTAAAATTTTCCCGATAGCTCCCATAGAAGCCGAGATATCGACCTTCAAAGTTTGGGTTTTTTCATTTTTCGGGTATACCCCCCCGTATCGAATTTTTTCACCAAAAATTGATTTTTGTCGAAATCAAACTAAGTATACCAGCGTCTTATTTGGGTCACCTAGATTACGAAAACATCGGGTTATAACAGGATCCGAGCAGAACTAAGGGAATGAGAGCACTTTGAAAATCCTGAAAAAGTCGTTTTCGACGTCCGTTTTTGAGGCCAAAAATGGACATCAAAAATGCCATATCTCGGCTATCGTAAGAGCTACGACCTTGCGGGTGGTCTCGTTGGATTCACAACGACGAAACTAAGACAAAACCGTTAAAATTTTCCCGATAGCTTCCATAGAAGCCGAGATATCGACCTTCAAAGTTTGGGTTTTTTCATTTTTCGGGTATACCCCCCCGTATCGAATTTTTTCACCAAAAATTGATTTTTGTCGAAATCAAACTAAGTATACCAGCGTCTTATTTGGGTCACCTAGATTACGAAAACACCGGGTTATAACAGGATCCGAGCAGAACTAAGGGAATGAGAGCACTTTGAAAATCCTGAAAAAGTCGTTTTCGACGTCCGTTTTTGAGGCCAAAAATGGGCATCAAAAATGCCATATCTCGGCTATCGTAAGAGCTACGACCTTGCGGGTGGTCTCGTTGGATTCACAACGACGAAACTAAGACAAAACCGTTAAAATTTTCCCGATAGCTCCCATAGAAGCCGAGATATCGACCTTCAAAGTTTGGGTTTTTTCATTTTTCGGGTATACCCCCCCGTATCGAATTTTTTCACCAAAAATTGATTTTTGTCGAAATCAAACTAAGTATACCAGCGTCTTATTTGGGTCACCTAGATTACGAAAACATCGGGTTATAACAGGATCCGAGCAGAACTAAGGGAATGAGAGCACTTTGAAAATCCTGAAAAAGTCGTTTTCGACGTCCGTTTTTGAGGCCAAAAATGGGCATCAAAAATGCCATATCTCAGCTATTAGAAAAGCTAGGACCTTGCGGGTGGTTTCGTTGGATTCACAACGACAAAACTAAGGCAAAACCGTTAAAATTTTCCCGATAGCTCCCATAGAAGCCGAGATATCGACCTTCAAAGTTTGGGTTTTTTCATTTTTCGGGTATACCCCCCCGTATCGAATTTTTTCACCAAAAATTGATTTTTGTCGAAATCAAACTAAGTATACCAGCGTCTTATTTGGGTCACCTAGATTACGAAAACATCGGGTTATAACAGGATCCGAGCAGAACTAAGGGAATGAGAGCACTTTGAAAATCCTGAAAAAGTCGTTTTCGACGTCCGTTTTTGAGGCCAAAAATGGGCATCAAAAATGCCATATCTTAGCTATTAGAAAAGCTAGGACCTTGCGGGTGGTCTCGTTGGATTCACAACGACGAAACTAAGACAAAACCGTTAAAATTTTCCCGATAGCTCCCATAGAAGCCGAGATATCGACCTTCAAAGTTTGGGTTTTTTCATTTTTCGGGTATACCCCCCCGTATCGAATTTTTTCACCAAAAATTGATTTTTGTCGAAATCAAACTAAGTATACCAGCGTCTTATTTGGGTCACCTAGATTACGAAAACATCGGGTTATAACAGGATCCGAGCAGAACTAAGGGAATGAGAGCACTTTGAAAATCCTGAAAAAGTCGTTTTCGACGTCCGTTTTTGAGGCCAAAAATGGGCATCAAAAATGCCATATCTCAGCTATTAGAAAACCTAGGACCTTGCCGGTGGTTTCGTTGGATTCACAACGACGAAACTAAGGCAAAACCGTTAAAATTTTCCCGATAGCTCCCATAGAAGCCGAGATATCGACCTTCAAAGTTTGGGTTTTTTCATTTTTCGGGTATACCCCCCCGTATCGAATTTTTTCACCAAAAATTGATTTTTGTCGAAATCAAACTAAATACACCAGCGTCTTATTTGGGTCACCTAGATTACGAAAACACCGGGTTATAACAGGATCCGAGCAGAACTAAGGGAATGAGAGCACTTTGAAAATCCTGAAAAAGTCGTTTTCGACGTCCGTTTTTGAGGCCAAAAATGGACATCAAAAATGCCATATCTCGGCTATCGTAAGAGCTACGACCTTGCGGGTGGTCTCGTTGGATTCACAACGACGAAATTAAGACAAAACCGTTAAAATTTTCCCGATAGCTCCCATAGAAGCCGAGATATCGACCTTCAAAGTTTGGGTTTTTTCATTTTTCGGGTATACCCCCCCGTATCGAATTTTTTCACCAAAAATTGATTTTTGTCGAAATCAAACTAAGTATACCAGCGTCTTATTTGGGTCACCTAGATTACGAAAACGTCGGGTTATAACAGGATCCGAACAGAACTAAGGGAATGAGAGCACTTTGAAAATCCTGAAAAAGTCGTTTTCGACGTCCGTTTTTGAGGCCAAAAATGGGCATCAAAAATGCCATATCTCAGCTATTAGAAAAGCTACGACCTTGCGGTTGGCCTCGTTGGATTCACAACGACGAAACTAAGACAAAACCGTTAAAATTTTCCCGATAGCTCCCATAGAAGCCGAGATATCGACCTTCAAAGTTTGGGTTTTTTCATTTTTTGGGTATACCCCCCCGTATCGAATTTTTTCACCAAAAATTGATTTTTGTCGAAATCAAACTAAGTATACCAGCGTCTTATTTGGGTCACCTAGATTACGGAAACACCGGGTTATAACAGGATCCGAGCAGAACTAAGGGAATGAGAGCACTTTGAAAATCCTGAAAAAGTCGTTTTCGACGTCCGTTTTTGAGGCCAAAAATGGGCATCAAAAATGCCATATCTCGGCTATCGTAAGAGCTACGACCTTGCGGGTGGTCTCGTTGGATTCACAACGACGAAACTAAGACAAAACCGTTAAAATTTTCCCGATAGCTCCCATAGAAGCCGAGATATCGACCTTCAAAATTTGGGTTTTTTCATTTTAAGGGTATACCCCCCCGTATCGAATTTTTTCACCAAAAATTGAATTTTGTCGAAATCAAACTAAGTATACCAGCGTCTTATTTGGGTCACCTAGATTACGAAAACATCGGGTTATAACAGGATCCGAGCAGAACTAAGGGAATGAGAGCACTTTGAAAATCCTGAAAAAGTCGTTTTCGACGTCCGTTTTTGAGGCCAAAAATGGGCATCAAAAATGCCATATCTCAGCTATTAGAAAAGCTACGACCTTGCGGGTGGTCTCGTTGGATTCACAACGACAAAACTAAGACAAAACCGTTAAAATTTTCCCGATAGCTCCCATAGAAGCCGAGATATCGACCTTCAAAGTTTGGGTTTTTTCATTTTTCGGGTATACCCCCCCGTATCGAATTTTTTCACCAAAAATTGATTTTTGTCGAAATCAAACTAAGTATACCAGCGTCTTATTTGGGTCACCTAGATTACGAAAACATCGGGTTATAACAAAATCCGAGCAGAACTAAGGGAATGAGAGCACTTTGAAAATCCTGAAAAAGTCGTTTTCGACGTCCGTTTTTGAGGCCAAAAATGGGCATCAAAAATGCCATATCTCAGCTATTAGAAAAGCTACGACCTTGCGGATGGTCTCGTTGGATTCACAACGACGAAACTAAGACAAAACCGTTAAAATTTTCCCGATAGCTCCCATAGAAGCCGAGATATCGACCTTCAAAATTTGGGTTTTTTCATTTTTCGGGTATACCCCCCCGTATCGAATTTTTTCACCAAAAATTGATTTTTGTCGAAATCAAACTAAGTATACCAGCGTCTTATTTGGGTCACCTAGATTACGGAAACACCGGGTTATAACAGGATCCGAGCAGAACTAAGGGAATGAGAGCACTTTGAAAATCCTGAAAAAGTCGTTTTCGACGTCCGTTTTTGAGGCCAAAAATGGGCATCAAAAATGCCATATCTCGGCTATCGTAAGAGCTACGACCTTGCGGGTGGTCTCGTTGGATTCACAACGACGAAACTAAGACAAAACCGTTAAAATTTTCCCGATAGCTCCCATAGAAGCCGAGATATCGACCTTCAAAGTTTGGGTTTTTTCATTTTTCGGGTATACCCCCCCGTATCGAATTTTTTCACCAAAAATTGATTTTTGTCGAAATCAAACTAAGTATACCAGCGTCTTATTTGGGTCACCAAGATTACGAAAACATCGGGTTATAACAGGATCCGAGCAGAACTAAGGGAATGAGAGCACTTTGAAAATCCTGAAAAAGTCGTTTTCGACGTCCGTTTTTGAGGCCAAAAATGGGCATCAAAAATGCCATATCTCAGCTATTAGAAAAGCTACGACCTTGCGGGTGGTCTCGTTGGATTCACAACGACGAAACTAAGACAAAACCGTTAAAATTTTCCCGATAGCTCCCATAGAAGCCGAGATATCGACCTTCAAAGTTTGGGTTTTTTCATTTTTCGGGTATACCCCCCCGTATCGAATTTTTTCACCAAAAATTGATTTTTGTCGAAATCAAACTAAGTATACCAGCGTCTTATTTGGGTCACCTAGATTACGAAAACATCGGGTTATAACAGGATCCGAGCAGAACTAAGGGAATGAGAGCACTTTGAAAATCCTAAAAAAGTCGTTTTCGACGTCCGTTTTTGAGGCCAAAAATGGGCATCAAAAATGCCATATCTCGGCTATCGTAAGAGCTACGATCTTGCGGGTGGTCTCGTTGGATTCACAACGACGAAACTAAGACAAAACCGTTAAAATTTTCCCGATAGCTCCCATAGAAGCCGAGATATCGACCTTCAAAGTTTGGGTTTTTTCATTTTTCGGGTATACCCCCCCGTATCGAATTTTTTCACCAAAAATTGATTTTTGTCGAAATCAAACTAAGTATACCAGCGTCTTATTTGGGTCACCTAGATTACGGAAACACCGGGTTATAACAGGATCCGAGCAGAACTAAGGGAATGAGAGCACTTTGAAAATCCTGAAAAAGTCGTTTTCGACGTCCGTTTTTGAGGCCAAAAATGGGCATCAAAAATGCCATATCTCAGCTATTAGAAAAGCTACGACCTTGCGGGTGGTCTCGTGGATTCACAACGACGAAACTAAGACAAAACCGTTAAAATTTTCCCGATAGCTCCCATAGAAGCCGAGATATCGACCTTCAAAGTTTGGGTTTTTTCATTTTTCGGGTATACCCCCCCGTATCGAATTTTTTCACCAAAAAATGATTTTTGTCGAAATCAAACTAAGTATACCAGCGTCTTATTTGGGTCACCTAGATTACGAAAACATCGGGTTATAACAGGATCCGAGCAGAACTAAGGGAATGAGAGCACTTTGAAAATCCTGAAAAAGTCGTTTTCGACGTCCGTTTTTGAGGCCAAAAATGGGCATCAAAAATGCCATATCTCAGCTATTAGAAAAGCTAGGACCTTGCGGGTGGTTTCGTTGGATTCACAACGACGAAACTAAGGCAAAACCGTTAAAATTTTCCCGATAGCTCCCATAGAAGCCGAGATATCGACCTTCAAAGTTTGGGTTTTTTCATTTTTCGGGTATACCCCCCCGTATCGAATTTTTTCACCAAAAATTGATTTTTGTCGAAATCAAACTAAGTATACCAGCGTCTTATTTGGGTCACCTAGATTACGAAAACACCGGGTTATAACAGGATCCGAGCAGAACTAAGGGAATGAGAGCACTTTGAAAATCCTGAAAAAGTCGTTTTCGACGTCCGTTTTTGAGGCCAAAAATGGGCATCAAAAATGCCATATCTCAGCTATTAGAAAAGCTAGGACCTTGCGGGTGGTTTCGTTGGATTCACAACGACGAAACTAAGGCAAAACCGTTAAAATTTTCCCGATAGCTCCCATAGAAGCCGAGATATCGACCTTCAAAGTTTGGGTTTTTTCATTTTTCGGGTATACCCCCCCGTATCGAATTTTTTCACCAAAAATTGATTTTTGTCGAAATCAAACTAAGTATACCAGCGTCTTATTTGGGTCACCTAGATTACGAAAACACCGGGTTATAACAGGATCCGAGCAGAACTAAGGGAATGAGAGCACTTTGAAAATCCTGAAAAAGTCGTTTTCGACGTCCGTTTTTGAGGCCAAAAATGGGCATCAAAAATGCCATATCTCAGCTATTAGAAAAGCTAGGACCTTGCGGGTGGTTTCGTTGGATTCACAACGACGAAACTAAGGCAAAACCGTTAAAATTTTCCCGATAGCTCCCATAGAAGCCGAGATATCGACCTTCAAAGTTTGGGTTTTTTCATTTTTCGGGTATACCCCCCCGTATCGAATTTTTTCACCAAAAATTGATTTTTGTCGAAATCAAACTAAGTATACCAGCGTCTTATTTGGGTCACCTAGATTACAAAAACACCGGGTTATAACAGGATCCGAGCAGAACTAAGGGAATGAGAGCACTTTGAAAATCCTGAAAAAGTCGTTTTCGACGTCCGTTTTTGAGGCCAAAAATGGGCATCAAAAATGCCATATCTCAGCTATTAGAAAAGCTAGGACCTTGCGGGTGGTTTCGTTGGATTCACAACGACGAAACTAAGGCAAAACCGTTAAAATTTTCCCGATAGCTCCCATAGAAGCCGAGATATCGACCTTCAAAGTTTGGGTTTTTTCATTTTTCGGGTATACCCCCCCGTATCGAATTTTTTCACCAAAAATTGATTTTTGTCGAAATCAAACTAAGTATACCAGCGTCTTATTTGGGTCACCTAGATTACGAAAACATCGGGTTATAACAGGATCCGAGCAGAACTAAGGGAATGAGAGCACTTTGAAAATCCTGAAAAAGTCGTTTTCGACGTCCGTTTTTGAGGCCAAAAATGGGCATCAAAAATGCCATATCTCAGCTATTAGAAAAGCTACGACCTTGCGGGTGGTCTCGTTGGATTCACAACGACGAAACTAAGACAAAACCGTTAAAATTTTCCCGATAGCTCCCATAGAAGCCGAGATATCGACCTTCAAAGTTTGGGTTTTTTCATTTTTCGGGTATACCCCCCCGTATCGAATTTTTTCACCAAAAATTGATTTTTGTCGAAATCAAACTAAGTATACCAGCGTCTTATTTGGGTCACCTAGATTACGAAAACATCGGGTTATAACAAAATCCGAGCAGAACTAAGGGAATGAGAGCACTTTGAAAATCCTGAAAAAGTCGTTTTCGACGTCCGTTTTTGAGGCCAAAAATGGGCATCAAAAATGCCATATCTCAGCTATTAAAAAAGCTACGACCTTGCGGGTGGTCTCGTTGGATTCACAACGACGAAACTAAGACAAAACCGTTAAAATTTTCCCGATAGCTCCCATAGAAGCCGAGATATCGACCTTCAAAGTTTGGGTTTTTTCATTTTTCGGGTATACCCCCCCGTATCGAATTTTTTCACCAAAAATTGATTTTTGTCGAAATCAAACTAAGTATACCAGCGTCTTATTTGGGTCACCTAGATTACGGAAACACCGGGTTATAACAGGATCCGAGCAGAACTAAGGGAATGAGAGCACTTTGAAAATCCTGAAAAAGTCGTTTTCGACGTCCGTTTTTGAGGCCAAAAATGGGCATCAAAAATGCCATATCTCGGCTATCGTAAGAGCTACGACCTTGCGGGTGGTCTCGTTGGATTCACAACGACGAAACTAAGACAAAACCGTTAAAATTTTCCCGATAGCTCCCATAGAAGCCGAGATATCCACCTTCAAAGTTTGGGTTTTTTCATTTTTCGGGTATACCCCCCCGTATCGAATTTTTTCACCAAAAATTGATTTTTGTCGAAATCAAACTAAGTATACCAGCGTCTTATTTGGGTCACCTAGATTACGAAAACATCGGGTTATAACAAAATCCGAGCAAAACTAAGGGAATGAGAGCACTTTGAAAATCCTGAAAAAGTCGTTTTCGACGTCCGTTTTTGAGGCCAAAAATGGGCATCAAAAATGCCATATCTCAGCTATTAGAAAAGCTACGACCTTGCGGGTGGTCTCGTGGATTCACAACGACGAAACTAAGACAAAACCGTTAAAATTTTCCCGATAGCTCCCATAGAAGCCGAGATATCGACTTTCAAAGTTTGGGTTTTTTCATTTTTCGGGTATACCCCCCCGTATCGAATTTTTTCACCAAAAATTGATTTTTGTCGAAATCAAACTAAGTATACCAGCGTCTTATTTGGGTCACCTAGATTACGGAAACACCGGGTTATAACAGGATCCGAGCAGAACTAAGGGAATGAGAGCACTTTGAAAATCCTGAAAAAGTCGTTTTCGACGTCCGTTTTTGAGGCCAAAAATGGGCATCAAAAATGCCATATCTCAGCTATTAGAAAAGCTACGACCTTGCGGGTGGTCTCGTTGGATTCACAACGACGAAACTAAGACAAAACCGTTAAAATTTTCCCGATAGCTCCCATAGAAGCCGAGATATCGACCTTCAAAGTTTGGGTTTTTTCATTTTTCGGGTATACCCCCCCGTATCGAATTTTTTCACCAAAAATTGATTTTTGTCGAAATCAAACTAAGTATACCAGCGTCTTATTTGGGTCACCTAGATTACGAAAACATCGGGTTATAACAAAATCCGAGCAAAACTAAGGGAATGAGAGCACTTTGAAAATCCTGAAAAAGTCGTTTTCGACGTCCGTTTTTGAGGCCAAAAATGGGCATCAAAAATGCCATATCTCAGCTATTAGAAAAGCTACGACCTTGCGGGTGGTCTCGTGGATTCACAACGACGAAACTAAGACAAAACCGTTAAAATTTTCCCGATAGCTCCCATAGAAGCCGAGATATCGACTTTCAAAGTTTGGGTTTTTTCATTTTTCGGGTATACCCCCCCGTATCGAATTTTTTCACCAAAAATTGATTTTTGTCGAAATCAAACTAAGTATACCAGCGTCTTATTTGGGTCACCTAGATTACGGAAACACCGGGTTATAACAGGATCCGAGCAGAACTAAGGGAATGAGAGCACTTTGAAAATCCTGAAAAAGTCGTTTTCGACGTCCGTTTTTGAGGCCAAAAATGGGCATCAAAAATGCCATATCTCGGCTATCGTAAGAGCTACGACCTTGCGGGTGGTCTCGTTGGATTCACAACGACGAAACTAAGACAAAACCGTTAAAATTTTCCCGATAGCTCCCATAGAAGCCGAGATATCGACCTTCAAAGTTTGGGTTTTTTCATTTTTCGGGTATACCCCCCCGTATCGAATTTTTTCACCAAAAATTGATTTTTGTCGAAATCAAACTAAGTATACCAGCGTCTTATTTGGGTCACCTAGATTACGAAAACATCGGGTTATAACAGGATCCGAGCAGAACTAAGGGAATGAGAGCACTTTGAAAATCCTGAAAAAGTCGTTTTCGACGTCCGTTTTTGAGGCCAAAAATGGGCATCAAAAATGCCATATCTCAGCTATTAGAAAAGCTACGACCTTGCGGGTGGTCTCGTTGGATTCACAACGACGAAACTAAGACAAAACCGTTAAAATTTTCCCGATAGCTCCCATAGAAGCCGAGATATCGACCTTCAAAGTTTGGGTTTTTTCATTTTTCGGGTATACCCCCCCGTATCGAATTTTTTCACCAAAAATTGATTTTTGTCGAAATCAAACTAAGTATACCAGCGTCTTATTTGGGTCACCTAGATTACGAAAACACCGGGTTATAACAGGATCCGAGCAGAACTAAGGGAATGAGAGCACTTTGAAAATCCTGAAAAAGTCGTTTTCGACGTCCGTTTTTGAGGCCAAAAATGGGCATCAAAAATGCCATATCTCAGCTATTAGAAAAGCTACGACCTTGCGGGTGGTCTCGTGGATTCACAACGACGAAACTAAGACAAAACCGTTAAAATTTTCCCGATAGCTCCCATAGAAGCCGAGATATCGACCTTCAAAGTTTGGGTTTTTTCATTTTTCGGGTATACCCCCCCGTATCGAATTTTTTCACCAAAAATTGATTTTTGTCGAAATCAAACTAAGTATACCAGCGTCTTATTTGGGTCACCTAGATTACGAAAACATCGGGTTATAACAGGATCCGAGCAGAACTAAGGGAATGAGAGCACTTTGAAAATCCTGAAAAAGTCGTTTTCGACGTCCGTTTTTGAGACCAAAAATGGGCATCAAAAATGCCATATCTCAGCTATTAGAAAAGCTAGGACCTTGCGGGTGGTTTCGTTGGATTCACAACGACGAAACTAAGGCAAAACCGTTAAAATTTTCCCGATAGCTCCCATAGAAGCCGAGATATCGACCTTCAAAGTTTGGGTTTTTTCATTTTTCGGGTATACCCCCCCGTATCGAATTTTTTCACCAAAAATTGATTTTTGTCGAAATCAAACTAAGTATACCAGCGTCTTATTTGGGTCACCTAGATTACGAAAACACCGGGTTATAACAGGATCCGAGCAGAACTAAGGGAATGAGAGCACTTTGAAAATCCTGAAAAAGTCGTTTTCGACGTCCGTTTTTGAGGCCAAAAATGGACATCAAAAATGCCATATCTCGGCTATCGTAAGAGCTACGACCTTGCGGGTGGTCTCGTTGGATTCACAACGACGAAACTAAGACAAAACCGTTAAAATTTTCCCGATAGCTTCCATAGAAGCCGAGATATCGACCTTCAAAGTTTGGGTTTTTTCATTTTTCGGGTATACCCCCCCGTATCGAATTTTTTCACCAAAAATTGATTTTTGTCGAAATCAAACTAAGTATACCAGCGTCTTATTTGGGTCACCTAGATTACGAAAACACCGGGTTATAACAGGATCCGAGCAGAACTAAGGGAATGAGAGCACTTTGAAAATCCTGAAAAAGTCGTTTTCGACGTCCGTTTTTGAGGCCAAAAATGGGCATCAAAAATGCCATATCTCGGCTATCGTAAGAGCTACGACCTTGCGGGTGGTCTCGTTGGATTCACAACGACGAAACTAAGACAAAACCGTTAAAATTTTCCCGATAGCTCCCATAGAAGCCGAGATATCGACCTTCAAAGTTTGGGTTTTTTCATTTTTCGGGTATACCCCCCCGTATCGAATTTTTTCACCAAAAATTGATTTTTGTCGAAATCAAACTAAGTATACCAGCGTCTTATTTGGGTCACCTAGATTACGGAAACACCGGGTTATAACAGGATCCGAGCAGAACTAAGGGAATGAGAGCACTTTGAAAATCCTGAAAAAGTCGTTTTCGACGTCCGTTTTTGAGGCCAAAAATGGGCATCAAAAATGCCATATCTCAGCTATTAGAAAAGCTACGACCTTGCGGGTGGTCTCGTTGGATTCACAACGACGAAACTAAGACAAAACCGTTAAAATTTTCCCGATAGCTCCCATAGAAGCCGAGATATCGACCTTCAAAGTTTGGGTTTTTTCATTTTTCGGGTATACCCCCCCGTATCGAATTTTTTCACCAAAAATTGATTTTTGTCGAAATCAAACTAAGTATACCAGCGTCTTATTTGGGTCACCTAGATTACGAAAACATCGGGTTATAACAAAATCCGAGCAAAACTAAGGGAATGAGAGCACTTTGAAAATCCTGAAAAAGTCGTTTTCGACGTCCGTTTTTGAGGCCAAAAATGGGCATCAAAAATGCCATATCTCAGCTATTAGAAAAGCTACGACCTTGCGGGTGGTCTCGTGGATTCACAACGACGAAACTAAGACAAAACCGTTAAAATTTTCCCGATAGCTCCCATAGAAGCCGAGATATCGACTTTCAAAGTTTGGGTTTTTTCATTTTTCGGGTATACCCCCCCGTATCGAATTTTTTCACCAAAAATTGATTTTTGTCGAAATCAAACTAAGTATACCAGCGTCTTATTTGGGTCACCTAGATTACGGAAACACCGGGTTATAACAGGATCCGAGCAGAACTAAGGGAATGAGAGCACTTTGAAAATCCTGAAAAAGTCGTTTTCGACGTCCGTTTTTGAGGCCAAAAATGGGCATCAAAAATGCCATATCTCGGCTATCGTAAGAGCTACGACCTTGCGGGTGGTCTCGTTGGATTCACAACGACGAAACTAAGACAAAACCGTTAAAATTTTCCCGATAGCTCCCATAGAAGCCGAGATATCGACCTTCAAAGTTTGGGTTTTTTCATTTTTCGGGTATACCCCCCCGTATCGAATTTTTTCACCAAAAATTGATTTTTGTCGAAATCAAACTAAGTATACCAGCGTCTTATTTGGGTCACCTAGATTACGAAAACACCGGGTTATAACAGGATCCGAGCAGAACTAAGGGAATGAGAGCACTTTGAAAATCCTGAAAAAGTCGTTTTCGACGTCCGTTTTTGAGGCCAAAAATGGGCATCAAAAATGCCATATCTCAGCTATTAGAAAAGCTACGACCTTGCGGGTGGTCTCGTGGATTCACAACGACGAAACTAAGACAAAACCGTTAAAATTTTCCCGATAGCTCCCATAGAAGCCGAGATATCGACCTTCAAAGTTTGGGTTTTTTCATTTTTCGGGTATACCCCCCCGTATCGAATTTTTTCACCAAAAATTGATTTTTGTCGAAATCAAACTAAGTATACCAGCGTCTTATTTGGGTCACCTAGATTACGAAAACATCGGGTTATAACAGGATCCGAGCAGAACTAAGGGAATGAGAGCACTTTGAAAATCCTGAAAAAGTCGTTTTCGACGTCCGTTTTTGAGACCAAAAATGGGCATCAAAAATGCCATATCTCAGCTATTAGAAAAGCTAGGACCTTGCGGGTGGTTTCGTTGGATTCACAACGACGAAACTAAGGCAAAACCGTTAAAATTTTCCCGATAGCTCCCATAGAAGCCGAGATATCGACCTTCAAAGTTTGGGTTTTTTCATTTTTCGGGTATACCCCCCCGTATCGAATTTTTTCACCAAAAATTGATTTTTGTCGAAATCAAACTAAGTATACCAGCGTCTTATTTGGGTCACCTAGATTACGAAAACACCGGGTTATAACAGGATCCGAGCAGAACTAAGGGAATGAGAGCACTTTGAAAATCCTGAAAAAGTCGTTTTCGACGTCCGTTTTTGAGGCCAAAAATGGACATCAAAAATGCCATATCTCGGCTATCGTAAGAGCTACGACCTTGCGGGTGGTCTCGTTGGATTCACAACGACGAAACTAAGACAAAACCGTTAAAATTTTCCCGATAGCTCCCATAGAAGCCGAGATATCGACCTTCAAAGTTTGGGTTTTTTCATTTTTCGGGTATACCCCCCCGTATCGAATTTTTTCACCAAAAATTGATTTTTGTCGAAATCAAACTAAGTATACCAGCGTCTTATTTGGGTCACCTAGATTACGAAAACACCGGGTTATAACAGGATCCGAGCAGAACTAAGGGAATGAGAGCACTTTGAAAATCCTGAAAAAGTCGTTTTCGACGTCCGTTTTTGAGGCCAAAAATGGGCATCAAAAATGCCATATCTCGGCTATCGTAAGAGCTACGACCTTGCGGGTGGTCTCGTTGGATTCACAACGACGAAACTAAGACAAAACCGTTAAAATTTTCCCGATAGCTCCCATAGAAGCCGAGATATCGACCTTCAAAATTTGGGTTTTTTTCATTTTTCGGGTATACCCCCCCGTATCGAATTTTTTCACCAAAAATTGATTTTTGTCGAAATCAAACTAAGTATACCAGCGTCTTATTTGGGTCACCTAGATTACGAAAACATCGGGTTATAACAAAATCCGAGCAGAACTAAGGGAATGAGAGCACTTTGAAAATCCTGAAAAAGTCGTTTTCGACGTCCGTTTTTGAGGCCAAAAATGGGCATCAAAAATGCCATATCTCAGCTATTAGAAAAGCTACGACCTTGCGGGTGGTCTCGTTGGATTCACAACGACGAAACTAAGACAAAACCGTTAAAATTTTCCCGATAGCTCCCATAGAAGCCGAGATATCGACCTTCAAAGTTTGGGTTTTTTCATTTTTCGGGGTATACCCACTCTCACGAGATGTGTTTTTCACCAAAAATTGATTTTTGTCGAAATCAAACTAAGTATACCAGCGTCTTATTTGGGTCACCTAGATTACGAAAACACCGGGTTATAACAGGATCCGAGCAGAACTAAGGGAATGAGAGCACTTTGAAAATCCTGAAAAAAACGTTTTCGACGTCCGTTTTTGAGGCCAAAAATGGGCATCAAAAATGCCATATCTCGGCTATCGTAAGAGCTACGACCTTGCGGGTGGTCTCGTTGGATTCACAACGACGAAACTAAGACAAAACCGTTAAAATTTTCCCGATAGCTCCCATAGAAGCCGAGATATCGACCTTCAAAGTTTGGGTTTTTTCATTTTTCGGGTATACCCCCCCGTATCGAATTTTTTCACCAAAAATTGATTTTTGTCGAAATCAAACTAAGTATACCAGCGTCTTATTTGGGTCACCTAGATTACGAAAACACCGGGTTATAACAGGATCCGAGCAGAACTAAGGGAATGAGAGCACTTTGAAAATCCTGAAAAAGTCGTTTTCGACGTCCGTTTTTGAGGCCAAAAATGGGCATCAAAAATGCAATATCTCGGCTATCGTAAGAGCTACGACCTTGCGGGTGGTCTCGTTGGATTCACAACAACGAAACTAAGACAAAACCGTTAAAATTTTCCCGATAGCTCCCATAGAAGCCGAGATATCGACCTTCAAAGTTTGGGTTTTTTCATTTTTCGGGTATACCCCCCCGTATCGAATTTTTTCACCAAAAATTGATTTTTGTCGAAATCAAACTAAGTATACCAGCGTCTTATTTGGGTCACCTAGATTACGAAAACACCGGGTTATAACAGGATCCGAGCAGAACTAAGGGAATGAGAGCACTTTGAAAATCCTGAAAAAGTCGTTTTCGACGTCCGTTTTTAAGGCCAAAAATGGGCATCAAAAATGCCATATCTCGGCTATCGTAAGAGCTACGACCTTGCGGGTAGTCTCGTTGGATTCACAACGACGAAACTAAGACAAAACCGTTAAAATTTTCCCGATAGCTCCCATAGAAGCCGAGATATCGACCTTCAAAGTTTGGGTTTTTTCATTTTTCGGGTATACCCCCCCGTATCGAATTTTTTCACCAAAAATTGATTTTTGTCGAAATCAAACTAAGTATACCAGCGTCTTATTTGGGTCACCTAGATTACGAAAACACCGGGTTATAACAGGATCCGAGCAGAACTAAGGGAATGAGAGCACTTTGAAAATCCTGAAAAAGTCGTTTTCGACGTCCGTTTTTGAGGCCAAAAATGGGCATCAAAAATGCAATATCTCGGCTATCGTAAGAGCTACGACCTTGCGGGTGGTCTCGTTGGATTCACAACAACGAAACTAAGACAAAACCGTTAAAATTTTCCCGATAGCTCTCATAGAAGCCGAGATATCGACCTTCATTTTTCGGGTATACCCCCCCGTATCGAATTTTTTCACCAAAAATTGATTTTTGTCGAAATCAAACTAAGTATACCAGCGTCTTATTTGGGTCACCTAGATTACGAAAACACCGGGTTATAACAGGATCCGAGCAGAACTAAGGGAATGAGAGCACTTTGAAAATCCTGAAAAAGTCGTTTTCGACGTCCGTTTTTAAGGCCAAAAATGGGCATCAAAAATGCCATATCTCAGCTATTAGAAAAGCTAGGACCTTGCGGGTGGCCTCGTTGGATTCACAACGACGAAACTAAGACAAAACCGGTAAAATTTTCCCGATAGCTCCCATAGAAGCCGAGATATCGACCTTCAAAGTTTGGGTTTTTTCATTTTTCGGGTATACCCCCCCGTATCGAATTTTTTCACCAAAAATTGATTTTTGTCGAAATCAAACTAAGTATACCAGCGTCTTTTTTGGGTCACCTAGATTACGAAAACACCGGGTTATAACAGGATCCGAGCAGAACTAAGGGAATGAGAGCACTTTGAAAATCCTGAAAAAGTCGTTTTTGACGTCCGTTTTTGAGGCCAAAAATGGGCATCAAAAATGCCATATCTCGGCTATCGTAAGAGCTACGACCTTGCGGGTGGTCTCGTTGGATTCACAACGACGAAACTAAGACAAAACCGTTAAAATTTTCCCGATACCTCCCATAGAAGCCGAGATATCGACCTTCAAAGTTTGGGTTTTTTCATTTTTCGGGTATACCCCCCCGTATCGAATTTTTTCACCAAAAATTGATTTTTGTCGAAATCAAACTAAGTATACCAGCGTCTTATTTGGGTCACCTAGATTACGAAAACACCGGGTTATAACAGGATCCGAGCAGAACTAAGGGAATAAGAGCACTTTGAAAATCCTGAAAAAGTCGTTTTCGACGTCCGTTTTTGAGGCCAAAAATGGGCATCAAAAATGCCATATCTCGGCTATCGTAAGAGCTACGACCTTGCGGGTGGTCTCGTTGGATTCACAACGACGAAACTAAGACAAAACCGTTAAAATTTTCCCGATAGCTCCCATAGAAGCCGAGATATCGACCTTCAAAGTTTGGGTTTTTTCATTTTTCGGGTATACCCCCCCGTATCGAATTTTTTCACCAAAAATTGATTTTTGTCGAAATCAAACTAAGTATACCAGCGTCTTATTTGGGTCACCTAGATTACGAAAACACCGGGTTATAACAGGATCCGAGCAGAACTAAGGGAATGAGAGCACTTTGAAAATCCTGAAAAAGTCGTTTTCGACGTCCGTTTTTGAGGCCAAAAATGGGCATCAAAAATGCCATATCTCGGCTATCGTAAGAGCTACGACCTTGCGGGTGGTCTCGTTGGATTCACAACGACGAAACTAAGACAAAACCGTTAAAATTTTCCCGATAGCTCCCATAGAAGCCGAGATATCGACCTTCAAAGTTTGGGTTTTTTCATTTTTCGGGTATACCCCCCCGTATCGAATTTTTTCACCAAAAATTGATTTTTGTCGAAATCAAACTAAGTATACCAGCGTCTTATTTGGGTCACCTAGATTACGAAAACACCGGGTTATAACAGGATCCGAGCAGAACTAAGGGAATGAGAGCACTTTGAAAATCCTGAAAAAGTCGTTTTCGACGTCCGTTTTTGAGGCCAAAAATGGGCATCAAAAATGCCATATCTCAGCTATTAGAAAAGCTAGGACCTTGCGGGTGGTCTCGTTGGATTCACAACGACGAAACTAAGACAAAACCGTTAAAATTTTCCCGATAGCTCCCATAGAAGCCGAGATATCGACCTTCAAAGTTTGGGTTTTTTCATTTTTCGGGTATACCCCCCCGTATCGAATTTTTTCACCAAAAATTGATTTTTGTCGAAATCAAACTAAGTATACCAGCGTCTTATTTGGGTCACCTAGATTACGAAAACACCGGGTTATAACAGGATCCGAGCAGAACTAAGGGAATGAGAGCACTTTGAAAATCCTGAAAAAGTCGTTTTCGACGTCCGTTTTTGAGGCCAAAAATGGGCATCAAAAATGCCATATCTCAGCTATTAGAAAAGCTAGGACCTTGCGGGTGGTCTCGTTGGATTCACAACGACGAAACTAAGACAAAACCGTTAAAATTTTCCCGATAGCTCCCATAGAAGCCGAGATATCGACCTTCAAAGTTTGGGTTTTTTCATTTTTCGGGTATACCCCCCCGTATCGAATTTTTTCACCAAAAATTGATTTTTGTCGAAATCAAACTAAGTATACCAGCGTCTTATTTGGGTCACCTAGATTACGAAAACACCGGGTTATAACAGGATCCGAGCAGAACTAAGGGAATGAGAGCACTTTGAAAATCCTGAAAAAGTCGTTTTCGACGTCCGTTTTTGAGGCCAAAAATGGGCATCAAAAATGCCATATCTCGGCTATCGTAAGAGCTACGACCTTGCGGGTGGTCTCGTTGGATTCACAACGACGAAACTAAGACAAAACCGTTAAAATTTTCCCGATAGCTCCCATAGAAGCCGAGATATCGACCTTCAAAGTTTGGGTTTTTTCATTTTTCGGGTATACCCCCCCGTATCGAATTTTTTCACCAAAAATTGATTTTTGTCGAAATCAAACTAAGTATACCAGCGTCTTATTTGAGTCACCTAGATTACGAAAACACCGGGTTATAACAGGATCCGAGCAGAACTAAGGGAATGAGAGCACTTTGAAAATCCTGAAAAAGTCGTTTTCGACGTCCGTTTTTGAGGCCAAAAATGGGCATCAAAAATGCCATATCTCAGCTATTAGAAAAGCTAGGACCTTGCGGGTGGTCTCGTTGGATTCACAACGACGAAACTAAGACAAAACCGTTAAAATTTTCCCGATAGCTCCCATAGAAGCCGAGATATCGACCTTCAAAGTTTGGGTTTTTTCATTTTTCGGGTATACCCCCCCGTATCGAATTTTTTCACCAAAAATTGATTTTTGTCGAAATCAAACTAAGTATACCAGCGTCTTATTTGGGTCACCTAGATTACGAAAACACCGGGTTATAACAGGATCCGAGCAGAACTAAGGGAATGAGAGCACTTTGAAAATCCTGAAAAAGTCGTTTTCGACGTCCGTTTTTGAGGCCAAAAATGGGCATCAAAAATGCCATATCTCGGCTATCGTAAGAGCTACGACCTTGCGGGTGGTCTCGTTGGATTCACAACGACGAAACTAAGACAAAACCGTTAAAATTTTCCCGATAGCTCCCATAGAAGCCGAGATATCGACCTTCAAAGTTTGGGTTTTTTCATTTTTCGGGTATACCCCCCCGTATCGAATTTTTTCACCAAAAATTGATTTTTGTCGAAATCAAACTAAGTATACCAGCGTCTTATTTGGGTCACCTAGATTACGAAAACACCGGGTTATAACAGGATCCGAGCAGAACTAAGGGAATGAGAGCACTTTGAAAATCCTGAAAAAGTCGTTTTCGACGTCCGTTTTTGAGGCCAAAAATGGGCATCAAAAATGCCATATCTCAGCTATTAGAAAAGCTAGGACCTTGCGGGTGGTCTCGTTGGATTCACAACGACGAAACTAAGACAAAACCGTTAAAATTTTCCCGATAGCTCCCATAGAAGCCGAGATATCGACCTTCAAAGTTTGGGTTTTTTCATTTTTCGGGTATACCCCCCCGTATCGAATTTTTTCACCAAAAATTGATTTTTGTCGAAATCAAACTAAGTATACCAGCGTCTTATTTGGGTCACCTAGATTACGAAAACACCGGGTTATAACAGGATCCGAGCAGAACTAAGGGAATGAGAGCACTTTGAAAATCCTGAAAAAGTCGTTTTCGACGTCCGTTTTTGAGGCCAAAAATGGGCATCAAAAATGCCATATCTCGGCTATCGTAAGAGCTACGACCTTGCGGGTGGTCTCGTTGGATTCACAACGACGAAACTAAGACAAAACCGTTAAAATTTTCCCGATAGCTCCCATAGAAGCCGAGATATCGACCTTCAAAGTTTGGGTTTTTTCATTTTTCGGGTATACCCCCCCGTATCGAATTTTTTCACCAAAAATTGATTTTTGTCGAAATCAAACTAAGTATACCAGCGTCTTATTTGGGTCACCTAGATTACGAAAACACCGGGTTATAACAGGATCCGAGCAGAACTAAGGGAATGAGAGCACTTTGAAAATCCTGAAAAAGTCGTTTTCGACGTCCGTTTTTGAGGCCAAAAATGGGCATCAAAAATGCCATATCTCGGCTATCGTAAGAGCTACGACCTTGCGGGTGGTCTCGTTGGATTCACAACGACGAAACTAAGACAAAACCGTTAAAATTTTCCCGATAGCTCCCATAGAAGCCGAGATATCGACCTTCAAAGTTTGGGTTTTTTCATTTTTCGGGTATACCCCCCCGTATCGAATTTTTTCACCAAAAATTGATTTTTGTCGAAATCAAACTAAGTATACCAGCGTCTTATTTGGGTCACCTAGATTACGAAAACACCGGGTTATAACAGGATCCGAGCAGAACTAAGGGAATGAGAGCACTTTGAAAATCCTGAAAAAGTCGTTTTCGACGTCCGTTTTTGAGGCCAAAAATGGGCATCAAAAATGCCATATCTCAGCTATTAGAAAAGCTAGGACCTTGCGGGTGGTCTCGTTGGATTCACAACGACGAAACTAAGACAAAACCGTTAAAATTTTCCCGATAGCTCCCATAGAAGCCGAGATATCGACCTTCAAAGTTTGGGTTTTTTCATTTTTCGGGTATACCCCCCCGTATCGAATTTTTTCACCAAAAATTGATTTTTGTCGAAATCAAACTAAGTATACCAGCGTCTTATTTGGGTCACCTAGATTACGAAAACACCGGGTTATAACAGGATCCGAGCAGAACTAAGGGAATGAGAGCACTTTGAAAATCCTGAAAAAGTCGTTTTCGACGTCCGTTTTTGAGGCCAAAAATGGGCATCAAAAATGCCATATCTCGGCTATCGTAAGAGCTACGACCTTGCGGGTGGTCTCGTTGGATTCACAACGACGAAACTAAGACAAAACCGTTAAAATTTTCCCGATAGCTCCCATAGAAGCCGAGATATCGACCTTCAAAGTTTGGGTTTTTTCATTTTTCGGGTATACCCCCCCGTATCGAATTTTTTCACCAAAAATTGATTTTTGTCGAAATCAAACTAAGTATACCAGCGTCTTATTTGGGTCACCTAGATTACGAAAACACCGGGTTATAACAGGATCCGAGCAGAACTAAGGGAATGAGAGCACTTTGAAAATCCTGAAAAAGTCGTTTTCGACGTCCGTTTTTGAGGCCAAAAATGGGCATCAAAAATGCCATATCTCGGCTATCGTAAGAGCTACGACCTTGCGGGTGGTCTCGTTGGATTCACAACGACGAAACTAAGACAAAACCGTTAAAATTTTCCCGATAGCTCCCATAGAAGCCGAGATATCGACCTTCAAAGTTTGGGTTTTTTCATTTTTCGGGTATACCCCCCCGTATCGAATTTTTTCACCAAAAATTGATTTTTGTCGAAATCAAACTAAGTATACCAGCGTCTTATTTGGGTCACCTAGATTACGAAAACACCGGGTTATAACAGGATCCGAGCAGAACTAAGGGAATGAGAGCACTTTGAAAATCCTGAAAAAGTCGTTTTCGACGTCCGTTTTTGAGGCCAAAAATGGGCATCAAAAATGCCATATCTCAGCTATTAGAAAAGCTAGGACCTTGCGGGTGGTCTCGTTGGATTCACAACGACGAAACTAAGACAAAACCGTTAAAATTTTCCCGATAGCTCCCATAGAAGCCGAGATATCGACCTTCAAAGTTTGGGTTTTTTCATTTTTCGGGTATACCCCCCCGTATCGAATTTTTTCACCAAAAATTGATTTTTGTCGAAATCAAACTAAGTATACCAGCGTCTTATTTGGGTCACCTAGATTACGAAAACACCGGGTTATAACAGGATCCGAGCAGAACTAAGGGAATGAGAGCACTTTGAAAATCCTGAAAAAGTCGTTTTTGACGTCCGTTTTTGAGGCCAAAAATGGGCATCAAAAATGCCATATCTCGGCTATCGTAAGAGCTACGACCTTGCGGGTGGTCTCGTTGGATTCACAACGACGAAACTAAGACAAAACCGTTAAAATTTTCCCGATAGCTCCCATAGAAGCCGAGATATCGACCTTCAAAGTTTAGGTTTTTTCATTTTTCGGGTATACCCCCCCGTATCGAATTTTTTCACCAAAAATTGATTTTTGTCGAAATCAAACTAAGTATACCAGCGTCTTATTTGGGTCACCTAGATTACGAAAACACCGGGTTATAACAGGATCCGAGCAGAACTAAGGGAATGAGAGCACTTGGAAAATCCTGAAAAGTCATTTTTTGACCTCGTTTTTGAGCTTATCTTCTTTTATTTTGATTTCTAGAATTCTTTAAGGATTTCTTTTTTAACAATTTTTGCCGGAGAACTCAACGTATTGAAAGAGTTACAAAAACAAATAATTTGGTGTTTAATGAATTAAATGTAGTCTAATATTGGTATATATTTTTATTTTCATATTTGTGCATAGATATACTTTATTAATCAGTTCTGACATTATGTAGCAGGATTTGTGGTTATTCCGAAAGCAGAAATAAATACATTTATGACCGTAACGAAAAACACTCCGATCGTGGTCATGTTATTAACCTTATTTGCAACACAAAGGGCTTTTTCGTCTTTTATATTCAATGTGGCGTTCCAGACCAAGCCAGCTCCTATAACCACCTGAAAAACGGCAACCGACATTATTTGGTTTTTCGTCATAGAACATTTTTAACTTACTTGTAAAATCAGACTTAAAGATATCAACACCAAACTTGGAACCGAATAAGGGTGACTTTTGCCAAAATTCTCTAAAACGTATCTTAACTGATTGGCATTGGCAGAAAAAAGTGCCAAATCCATCATGCCTTGTGCCAATGTTTTTTTGTGTTGATATACATTTACATCGGGTATGGTCTCTGTACCTAAAAGAGGACTGCAATTGATTTATATAAATATATATAGATATTAATTAGATTAGATGATACCTTGGGTTCCAGTTTCTTCGTCACTAAAACTTGGTTTAAATCCATGGAAATCTGGAGTATCTCTTGGTAGAGGAAATCTGGGTAATTCCTTAGGTGACGGAGGAACATCTGGGGGACGATTTTCCCCATCGGGTGCTACCCTGTAAGTTATCATAAAATCACATAAAAAGTATTTTTACATGCATATGTATGTACAACATACCTTGGAGTCAGTTCGGGGGTATGAGGGGCTAGTTCTTCAGGATGTTTCGATTTTGGTATAAGTTCGACGTCACCGGGAAAAGTTTCTCGGCTATCTTAAAATAAAAACTATTCAGGTTTTTGAAAAAAGTTTCACAATTCCATTTCAGGTATATTATGGATTGGATTAGCTTTAAAGGAAAAAGTATTTAAAATTGTAAACTATTACCATTTACATCGTTATCGGCAAAAAAACCATCATCCACTCCAGGATACGGCCTACTGACAAATTCTCGATCATCATCCTCACGTTCATCATCCTCAAATTCAATTCGAGCCAGTGGTGCCTCCTCCACAGAATTAATCCTAAGCATCTCACTTGTATTTGAGGCACCTTGTGAATTATTATTATGAACAGGAGAAGCTCCCGGTTTCGACAAATTCGTAAAAGGTATTGCACCGCTTAAGTAAAATATTGTATTAAATTCTAAAGTGAAAAACGTGTAACATACCTGTTTAACATAACGCGTTTTGAGCTTTCATCTGCTATTTCCATTGGATCGTTTATATTAAGAACACTTGTGTGCGGAGCACTATCGGGTTCATTATCCTTTAGTTCCAAGGGTATGTAATCCCAGTTATTTGCCATTGTTTAAGTACAACACTGTGTTATTGTTGGATTACTTTGTGCCTAAATAATAAACTGTTTGTGTAATCCGGGGTAACCAATAATTATTATTAAGCACTATAAATAAATATTTCTAAAACCGCAGCAGATCTCCGAGTAACCCGTTGATACGATGACTAAGAATATAAAATAAATTCCCCATGTACCGGTTTTCGCTACTGCTGCTTCTGGTGTGTTGGTGGGGCCATTTAATTAAAACTCGCAAATTGATGTAAAGATTTCCTTGAAAGGTTACAGTTTAATGCTTTTTTAAATTATTACTGTAGCACCACATATTACTGTACGTATTTATAAGTAGGTTTAAACATACATATAATATTTAGTTAATGGGATTTACATCCATTAAAGTTGTTACTAAATACTAAATGCATTCTTTATGCTAAGCATCATTTAATTGTAATAATTAATATGCCGAAAGCGTTTTTAGATAGCACAAATTATCCAATGAACATCCAAAATTAGTCCAATTATTATGGGGTATGTCCAAGTCTTAGGAATGAATATTCATTGGACAGCCAATTTTGGATATACAATACAGAAAACTTAAGTTATTTACTTGTCAGTAAGAGACAAATTATTTTATTACTTCCAGGCATCCTAATGAGACAAATATCAATATCTTGATTTCTAATGTATGAATTTCAATAACAAAAAACTCAATAGTCTGAAATAGTTTCACAGTTTTCCCTCTATTTAAATTTGAAAAAGTGATATCACAATAGTCTAATATTTAGAACGGCGAAGCACCCAGTACAATTCAATAATTGCCGTCATCGTCCTCGTTAGTTTTAATAGGATTGAAAACATTGCCAGTGCGAGCAACATATCAGTGTATATTTTTGAATTTTAATGATAAGATAAAAGATAGACGTAAATATGTATGTTGTTATTTTATGTGTGTGTCTGTGCGACAGTGAAAAATAAAAACGTGCAATTAATTTAATTAGTGCTGTGGATAAATTAATTTGCAATGGCCAGAAGGTTGTCGACTTTTATGTCTAAGAAAATCCACAAATGTTGTTTATATCAACGGCGAGAGGTCTCTCAATATTATCCAATAGACGAACATGTTTTCGGGTTAAATTCGGAACAAATTCAAGTAAGTTGCAGTTCGTTTTCGTAAACAACAATATTTAACTGAGAGTAAATTGCAGCTTAGGGACACTATATTTACAGTTGCTCAAAAAGAATTGGCACCGAAAGCGAATGAAATTGACAAAAAAAATAATTTCGATGACCTTAGGAACTTTTGGAAAAAGCTCGGTGACCTTGGTGCATTAGGTAATCCACTATTGGAACTTCTCATATAAAATCATCACTATTATTACGAGTATTTTAAGGAATTACAGCACAAAGCGACTATGGCGGTACAGATGGAAAATATTTGGATCAAGTAGTAATCATGGAAGAAATATCTAGAGCGTGTCCAGCGATTGGTTTATCTTACGTAGCTCATTCTAATCTTTGCTTAGGTCAAATTCATCGAAATGCCACTAGGGAGCAGGCTAAAAAATACTTGCCAAAAGTAGGATTGGACTGTACTGTTAGCGAAATTCATTATATAAGAAAGTTTGTTTTAGTTATGTTCAGGTGAACACATTGGGGCACTAGCAATGTCTGAGCCAAATTCTGGATCTGACGTGGTCTCCATGAGATTAAAAGCAGAAAAAAAGGGGGATTACTACATTTTAAATGGCACCAAGTTTTGGATTACTAATGGACCGGATGCTGATATTCTAGTGGTAAGACATAATGGAATGTGTTGCTTAGTTAATATACAGGGTGTCCGGAAGCTAGATGCAATCCTTTAAGAGGGTGATAGCTGACTTAATTTCAAACATTTTAAGCTAAATATGTGTAGGTCGAAATTTTCATACTTAAACGGTAATAGAGCGCAAGTTACAATTAGTATCGGAGTTTCAAAGTTTATTTTGTTTTGTCTAATGTGTATTAATAAAAATACGATCAATTCCAGGCTTCTGTGTAAACTTATTAGAAAAAATAGAGTCATTGAAACGCCCTTTATTTTAAGATATCACTCATGCCGATGCCTGGCCAATTCTCAGAAGTATGGCCTCTTTTGCAGGTCATGTAAACAAAAAGTATGTTAAAAAACAACAAGTATGTTAAATCTCTTATAAAACGAAGTCTTGTCGCCGAAACACTTTTTTTATAAATTTTTTTTTTTAGTCTCTGGAGAAGTTTCAATTTTTTTTTTTAGTCACTTTTGTTTGCTTATAACAACTCACCCTGTATACGGATCTGGCCCAAAAAGTATACAGCCACGTAAGCCCCAAGAACCCTTATATCCTAAAAATTTCAGCTCAATTGAACGCTTTAAAATTGATCTCCTGAGCAACTCGATTTTTACCAATATTTTTACGAATTTTTGACTTTGAGACAGTACCGCTCCGTTTGGTGGTACCGGAAAAAAAAATTGTTTACGGATCCATCATTCTCAATGTATTAAGAGACCCTATGCCAAATTTCATCGTTTCGCTAGCCATACAGCCAAATATATGAATTTTTATTTCTAAAAAAACACGATTTTTTTTATACTTTTTGTGCGGCAGGTCACAGAATAAACGATCTCGATGAGATGGTTTATTCTGTGGGCAGGTCATGGTCAACAAAACTTACTGGATTGGTTTTCTATTACGGGACAGTTCAGGTAAATAAAAAGTAATAAAAACAAAATTAAGCAGAGGTACTTAATAGTAGATACTGAAGGGTAAGGCGTACCTAGTAGGTACTTTGTGGTGGAGGTTACAAGTTAGGTACTCGCTTAATAAATAAGAACGTGTGATTTTAGCCTCTTGTTGTTTAGTTTCACTCTCGCCTCTAATTTTGTAAGATTATCAACTTCGTACTGACTGCATCCACTGTTTTTTAAATCGAGTTTCTGCCCGTTTTATTAAACAGTATTGTAAAATGGAATTTACCAACCAAGAGACGCGCTAACGGTAATGGAGCTTTGACACGACGCTTGTACCAGGAACGTTATCCAGATTGGAGGTTACCAAACTTCCGGGTGTTTAAAAACACCTTTCGCCGTCTTACTGGCAGTTGGCCATAATAATGCAGAGATTGAGGAGCAAATACTGGAAGCTTTTACCGCAGACCCTACTGCAAGCGTCAGAAAAGTGGCTGAAGACCTTGGCCTTTCTAGATGGAAGGTGTGGACGACCATGAAGAAAAATGGACAGTATCCCTTTCATGGTACGGGGGTGCAGGGCTTACAAGAAGAAGACCCTGCGAGACGAATTCAGTTTTGCCGCTTTTTATTGAACATGGACATCGAGGACCCGTTATTCTTAAGAAGTATCTTGTGGACAGACGAGTTCAATTTTTCCAGGGAGGGTATTACCAACTTCCACAACCTCCACGAATGGGCTGCCAAAGATGCAAATCCGCACTGGAAAAAACAAAATCATGACAACAGTAAATGTGTGGGCCGGAGTAATAGGCAGGAGTATTATTGGGCCACATTTTCTACCAGATAATTTAAATGGTGCCAACTATTTAGATTTTCTACAAAATGATATCCCCGTTCTTCTAGACAAAGCTGGATTATTGGAACGAGAAAGACCAATGGTTGTTGTCCAGCGCATTGGTCCTTGGCTGTCAGGAATTACTTAGACGACTGTTTTCCGGACGGTTGGATCGGTAGAGGCGGAACTTTTCCTTGGCCTCCTCGATCGCCTGACCTAACTCCGTTGGCTTTTTTCATATGGGGCCAGGCAAAGGAGCTTGTATACACCACCAAAATAAGAACAAGAGAAGAGTCGCAAAATAAATGAAGCATTTGACAGGATGAAAGAAAATATAACCATAAGAGTTACCACCATCGAAGTTATAAAAAGAGCTCGTGCTTGTATTAGAAATAATGGATTGCATTTTGAACATGAACAATATATAGTTTAAACAAGATTGTGTTTTATTTAACATTAAAACCTAAAATAACCCCACAATCGGGGCCCTAATGCTTAGTAGGCTTATGAGAGGTCTCAGTCTAATAATTTTTGTTTACATGACCTGCCGCACAAAAGAGGCCATAATTCTAAGAATTGGCCAGGCATCGGCATGAGTGATATCTTAAAATAAAGGGCGTTCAATGTCTCTATTTTTTAAGTTTACACAGAAGTTTGGAATTGATCGTATTTTTATTAATACACATTAGACAAAACAAAATAATCTTTGAAACTCCGATACTAATTGTAACTTGCGCTCTATTACCGTTTAAGTGTGAAATTTTGGTATTTCTTGAGAAAAATGCAAACATTTCGACCTACATATATTTAGCTTAAAATGTTTGAAATTTATGTCAGCTATCACCCCCTTAAAGGATTGCATCTAGCTTCCGGACACCCTGTATAAAATAAACTTTTTTTAGGTTTATGCCAGAACAGACCCCAAAGCCAAACCTCAACATGGGATATCAACTTTTATCGTCGAAAGGAAATCCGCCGTTGGATTTCGAAGTGGTGTCAAACTAGATAAGCTTGGAATGAGAGGCTCCAATACAGGAGAACTAATCTTCGAAGATTGCAAGGTGCCCAAGGAAAATCTTTTAGGGAGAGAAAACAAAGGTAGGTATAGTCCATATGAACTCAATCCGAACAGCAGAAAAACTAAAACTGGGTCATTAGCGGTAGCGTGCCACTGAAGGATTTTTAAAAAATATTTTTCTCTTCACAATGATCGATGACGTCTCCGGCTTTTACCACTGTGTAGATGGTAGTACGGGCAAGTTTAGTCAGCTCACAAACTCTTTTTAAAATGTCGTTTTGTGAGGCCCCGCGCATTTCGTTTTATAGGCAATTGAAAATATTTAAACAACAGTATTAACAACGACAAAAGCAACAACAAAAACAAAGACCACAACGGTAACAACAAATTAATTTATAAAATTACGACACGCAACCAACACACTCTTAAGACACCTGTTTCTAAACCAGAAATAAAACATAAAACGCCACTGGCACCAGGCCCATGTAAAATTTATCGTAGAATTTTTATTTTCAATAGGCCCGGCCCGTCCACAATTCAAACCCCAAGCGCCGGTAGTAGGTTTGTTCTCACAGCAGTAAGAAACAAGTTTTCGACAAATACACATGCGCAATAGAGTAAAATGCGTTCGCACAGGAACTTCTGATCGGTTTCAAATCAACAGTTTGATGTTCTTACACAAATTTCTGATAGTCAGACTTGTTTTCGGATTTATTTCAAGCAAAGTGTCAGAGAATTCGTGTCGTGTAGCCAGTCAACGCCGATCTTTGGAATATGAACATAACCTCTAAATTGTTGTTTCTATTTTCTCGTTTTGTATAGTCCTTGATATTCGTTTTGAAAATTGTATTTTATATTTTTGGATTAGTGTAAACATAAACATTAAGGAAACAAGTGCTTTTGAATCGTCGGAAGAATCTGATCAGAATTATGTTGATTCCGACACAAACTTTTAAAGAAGATTTAATTGAAGAACGGATAAAGCCCAAAAGTCAAAACTATTTTTATGAAACTGTCTCCCAATTTAATAGAATAGAATTTCTCGAGCATTTTAGAGTAAGTCTTGAAATAGCAAATAATCACACAATCTTAAACTCTATTAATAATATACAGCTATTTCAAGGTTGTAGTATAATTTTTGTTTTGTTTATGCTTTATTTATTTTCCCATTTCCCACTGGGATAAAAAAGTGAGGTTATTTTTCTTCTCCACTAAACCCGTATTTGATGTTCGCACAGACGGTTTCAAATCGATCAGAAGTTGTAATATTTTACGCATGCGCATCAAGAATGGTTTGGAAACAGTTTCAAACTTGTAAGAAATTTGCAGTGAGAACAAACCTAGTATAATAATCTTTTGTCTTCGTCTTTTACACGTCATTGCTGAGGACTTAGCCTACCTCTCTCTGAAAAAATTTCTCGTTGAACGGAACGGGGTTTAGGAATTTCCAGCGATCAGATGTCTTTAAATATACGAGGACCGCTCATTATATATTTTGCTATTTGTTTCAATGCGTGAATTTAGTATATTGACCGTACTCCAATTTGTAAGGTGTTCGAATTGAAATCATCTACAGTATACATCAATTTTTAGTTTAATTTCAGTTTGAAAAAGTATATTTAATTTTTTTTTCTAAGGAACTAACTAAAATGCTCTCCCATAGAATAAGAAAAATTTCCAAGTCCCCGTAGTCCAAATTTGAAAGTTATTGATTTTTTTTAGATTTTTCCTAGCTTTCCTGCAGAAATTTCAAAAAAAAAATCAAAATATTTGAATTTTTAGTTTAGGAATGCCTATAAAAAACACACTAAGTCTTTTCCCATAGAATAAGAAATATCTCAAGTCCCGATAGTCTAAATTTAAAAATTTTTGAGACTTCTCGAAGATTCTCCCGCCTCTTCCGAAGAAATTTCAAATAACCTTCTGAAAAATGTCAACATATTTGAATTGTTATTCCAGGAGTGCCTTTAAGAAACAAATTAAGTCTTCTCATTAACTAGCGAATATACCCCAAGTCCTTGTTTGCTTTATAATAATATTGTAAAACAAACTTTTTATTTTTTTTTATTTTATCCCAATTTTGTTTTATAAGATTTACTTATAAAACAAAATTGGGAAAACACTATCTTAAATATTAATGATGTCGAAATTGCAACCAAAATTTTTTATAATGTTGTCGAACATATTATACAAAGCTCTGAAGAGACAAAAATATTAAAACAAAAAATAATTAAAAAAATAAAACCTTGGATAACTGCTGCTATTATATGTTCAATAAAAAATAGGGACAAAATGAAAAGAAAATTGAATAAAAATTATAGTTTGGAAAAAGAACAACAATATAAAACATACAGAAACTCATTGGGTAAAATAATAAATAAATGTAAAAATGACTATTACAAAACAAAAATTGAGGAATCTAAGAATAATATGAGCAAAATGTATAAAGTTATAAATGAGGTTACAAATCAAATTACTACTAAAGGAAATGACATAATAAAAATAAAAAATAATAACAAAGAATTTTCAAATAACAAAGACATGGCAAACTTTTGTAATCAGTATTTTATAAACGTAGGAGTAAATATGCAAAACCAAATAAAAAAACCAAAAAAACAATTCAAAATTAATCATAACAGTGTATCTTCAATGTTTCTAAAACCAACTAATAGGAATGAAATAATTAAACATATTTTTTCGTTAAAAAACAATTCCGCGCCTGGAATAGATACTATTAGCTCAAAATTTATAAAAAAATTTCATATTTACCTTATTGAACCATTGGTTCACATTATCAACCTAATATTTAAAACAGGAACAGTACCTACTCAATTTAAAGTATCAATAATCACTCCAATATATAAATCAGGTGATAAATGTGAAATAGGTAACTATCGTCCTATAAGTGTGATCAATAATTTTTCCAAGCTCTTCGAAAAATGTTTGAAAGATAGACTTATTGACTATTTACAAAAAAATAACGTATTAACACAAAATCAGTTTGGTTTCATTGGGGGGCTCAGCACATCCGATGCTGTCTGCGAATTAACAAAGCGAGTGAATCAGGCTTTTGATGGTGATAGAAAGTGTTGGGCAGTGTTTCTGGACCTAGCAAGGGCCTTTGACACTGTACCGCATGAGCTTTTGCTAGATACTTTAAGATCTTATTGTATTAGAGGTCCAGTGTCAAGGGTCTTTGAAAGTTACTTGGGGGACAGAAAACAGTCTTTAAAAATAAATAATGAGATTAGTGAACTATCTTATATAAAAATTGGAATTCCACAAGGAACAGTTATTGGACCTATACTTTTTATAACTTATATTAACGCTCTTACCAATCTTAAAATTCATGACGAGTCACTGATATCATATGCAGATGACACGGTTGCGGTGTTTCACGGAATTTCTTGGGGAGACACAAAAAAAACTGCAGAACTTGGTCTAGCAACAGTCAAGAACTGGCTGGATTCTTTTAAATTAAGTCTCAATGGTCAAAAAACAAACTATATTGCATTTTCTATAACAGCTGCTAATCGCCCCAGCTTTCAACAAATTAAACTTGAATCAATTGATATCAAGGAAGTTTCATTTACTAAATATCTGGGTATCATTGTGGATAAACATTTAAAATGGGACCAACACATTCTAAAATTAACACAAAACATCCGTAAACTTATTTATCGATTTCATATTTTGAGAAATATTTTAAATGAAAAACTACTAATTTTAATTTATAAATCCTTGGTTGAGTCCTTGTTAAGGTATGGGGTGATTGTCTGGGGAGGTCTATACAAGAATTGTTTAAAACAACTTAATGTAGTACAAAACTTTATTTTAAAAGTTATATACAAAAAACAAAAAAGATTTCCTACACAACAATTATATTCTGAGGAAATGTTTAATATACGCTCAATTTACATATTGTCAACATGCATGAAAAAATCAAGAATTATGTTAGTCATTCCTACACAACCCGAAATAATATAAACAGACACCTAAAAATACCAAACATAAAAAAAAGTATAGGGAAACGATTTTTAGGATACTTGTCCCCGAAATTTTATAACAGCTTACCAAACAGCTTAAAAAATATAAATAATATTAAAAACTTTAGTAAGGTCTGTAGAAAATTTATTTATTCAACTATAGATAAATTTAATTTTTTTAAATAGTTTTCGGAAGGGAAACTTTATTGGAGAATTTTTGTTTAGTTGTAGATTATGGTTAGTTATATTTTATATTATTACTAAAATTTTGTGATTTCTCAGCATATACAAACAGATGTTACAACATCTAGGTGTATGTTAAAAACAATGACTGTTAACTATTATTATTGAATATAATTAAGTTAAAAAAAAAATAAAAAATTTGTTATAATATAACCAAATGATTAATAAAATTTGAATTTGAATTGTTACTACTTCTTTTAGGTGTCTACGTTTTAATGAGTGGTCTGGACCTAGAAAGGCTCGTATTGGCAGCCGGCTCGGTAGGAATTATGCAAGCTTGTTGCGACGTAGCGTTTTCGTATGCCCACGTAAGAAAACAGTTTGGTAAAAGGATCGGAGAGTTTCAATTAATTCAGGTATGCTATTTGGCTTTTAAAATCATTTTAATAATAAAAATTCTCTTACAGGGAAAAATGGCGGACATGTACACGACGTTGTCGGCTTGCCGTAGCTACCTCTACAGCGTTGCAAGGGCATGCGACAACGGAAAAATCAGCCCTAAAGATTGCGCAGGCGTGTTTCTTTACTGTGCCGAAAAGGGGACTCAATTGGCCCTCGATGCCATCCAGATCCTGGGTGGTAATGGATACATTAATGATTATCCGACAGGAAGACTTCTTAGGGATGCCAAATTGTATGAAATTGGTGGAGGCACCTCAGAAATAAGGAGGATGGTGATCGGGAGAGAATTAAATAAAGAATATTTTTGAATAAATAAAATTTTTTGTATTGAATAAGTAGTACATTTTTACGAAACATTCCTAATTTTTTACAATTAATATGAGGTAAATATATTCTATTTATGTATATTGATTTAAAAGTAGGTATGCAATGATTTAACTGATCAAAGAAAACAAACAGTATCTATAAGGTTATGCTATTATATATAATAATATGTATACTAAATAACCTAATTTTTTTCTGACTAGAAACCACTCGAATCTAAAATAATCCAAAAGATAATTTAAAAAAAATAAAGAAACAACAACAAATATTAGATTCAACTTATGTGATACAACGTCACTCTTCCGTAGTGAGAGAAAATCCCAATGGATCGAATGTACTTTTTTTTCTTTTGTAGATTAGTTTTCTTATTTAAAATATGTTAAGTACCCTTCAATAACATCCTATAAAATCGCAAGATATAAAAATAAAGTTTTCTGACTCTCAAATGGCTCAAAATTACGATTCTAGTTCTATGATTATTGAAAGGCACGTTTAAAATAGAATAATAAATCGAACATTTTTAAAATGTTCGTCGTCAGCAGTGCATGTATACAATACAAGTGAACTGTTAGAAATGAAATTAAAAATTGCTTCCTGGCAAGACAGACATCATTAGCCTCTTGAACGATCCGCTTTGCTGAATTACTTCCGGATCTTGACCGATTGCGTTTAAATATTGCGGATTGTTGGTGTTTACTACGTTGGCGGCCTTCTAGAAATTACAAAAAAAACTTGATGAAGAGTAAACACCTTTAATAAAACATGATTATGTTCGAAGAACTTTTGAAAAATACAGAGTTTATATTTTAATAAGAGTTACGCTTTGTCATCAACATGTTTCATTTCAATACTTGGAACGTTACTTAAGTGATATTAGTATACAACTTTTAATAGGTTACTTAGCATTCAAACCTGAAACACGACAAAAATTGGTTTTATGGTTTGTTTTAGTCTAATAGCGGAGTAAAAACGGCGATGAAATGTTTCAAAAAATGTTTTGAGCGTAGAACCAAATGTGACCTATGTAGCATTATTCAGAATTTTATTGGTCATCTAAAATGTCAATTCACGACATCCTCAGTTGGGGCTCACTCATTTTATAACAAAAAACTCGTAAAAAATGACGGATTTATAAAAACTTACTTTTTAACATATAACTTACGATATCTTTACACGTGTTCCAAGTATTGAAATATTTTTTTTTTATTGAAAAGAATACACTTTTACCGTTCCAATAGTGTATTTAACATTTTTAGGATCATCTCTATTTTTTGTGAAAATAACTAAGAAATGTGGGGATTATCTTTCCGGCATTGCTTTTTTCAGTAATCGAAAAACTTTTTTGTTTTAAGGAATTTTTATATACTTTCAGCGAATGAAATGTAGCCACGTATCCAAAAAAGTTTTCAGAAAAAAAATTACCAAGTTATGCTCTATACTTTTTGAGATTTTTAAGTTTCAAATAAGGCGCGGCCGACCGAGTGGAGCGCGACTGCATCTCGGGACAAGCAACAATAATGCGACAAGGCGATGCGATGTTTAACTAGAAATAAAAACGTTCTCATTGTGGAACGTATTTTTAATTTTAATAGTCTTAGTGGAAGAACATAAATTATTATTATTATTAACTAATTACTACATAAGAAATATAAGTTTAGAATATTTTCCTTTCAAAAGTGCCTAAAAACAATAAAATATTATTACTTATAATTTTTTGCTTAAGATTTTTTTTGGTTTACCTTGCATTTAATATAAGTCAGATTCCGAATCTGTATCTTCACTTATAATTATTGTGTTCGAGCAAGATTTACATTTGCACTCAGCACAGCATTTTAATCCCTGAGTAACAAAAATACACCTGCTGTTATTACAGTTTTTATCTGAGCAACGAATAGACAAAAGCTTACTTAAATTATCTGGCACAGGATCTTGGATTGATAAAACAGGTGTCCAAAAAATTGTCCTCTAATATCCAGCCGTACTTACTGGGATCTTCCAAATTTTGTTCAGATTGAAAGTTGCGAATTTCCCTTTTTAAAATATCAGCTGCGTTATTAAAATTAATTGCACATTACTGTTTTCGATCCTACAATAATTTTCCTCGTTTGCATTATCCGATTCATCTGAAAAATACTCTTCTTGTTTCTGTGATGTTTGTGGAGATTTTTTAATTTTATTTTTTGTGGTTTGAATATTTCTTTATATATGTATGTAGAGAGTACTAGAGTAGAGAGTGTATGATATGTAGTGAGTATAGCAGCTTTTGTGGTATTTGGCATCGAAAGCAAACAAATCTTCGAAGCCACATAATTTTGATATCATTATTATATCATTTTTCTGTTTGGCTGCCTCAATTATTTTCTTATGCGTATTTTTTCCAGAACCTGTAAAGGAAAATAGAAAAAGAAATTGGTAAAAAAACTGTTAAGATTAAGGTCTTATACATACATACAAACAAACGTATAATACAGTAGGATAACTTGTCAATTTGATATTTTTAGGTTTGAGTAAAAAATTGTATCGAGTGGCCATAAACACCGTTTAAATTATTATCAGTTCGTTTAATTGATTACCTTGTTTGAAATAAAATTTTACTCACCTGTTTGTACCAAAGTTAACTTTTCCTTTTTTTGCTTAATTTTTCTAGGTCCAGTTTTGTTACAAATTAAGCACATGCTTCTTATATCAAATGAACCAGTGTTACTACTAGTGGTTTTAAAGCAAATAATTTCCTTGTCGGTTGTACTAGTGCTGCCAGAAGCAATATTTTTATTACTAGTATATGTTTTTCGGCACCTTTTATGAAACTTAATTTTTAAAGTTCTATCTAAAATAGCTCGCTTTCTTTCTAAAATGTGTAGTCCACAAGTGTCCAGTCTTTTCTCAGCAGCATTACAAATGGTTTGTAGGCCCTGTTTTGTCGGTTTATGAACCACCGGTTCGTCTTGTAATCCATCAATTAATTTTCCACACAAAATGCACTCCATAAGAAAGAATGTCTTTAAAACTATTAGTTAAAATAAATATAACTAATAATATAAATTATACAATACGTATAATATATTTTATGTATACTTACTTCACAGACAATTTTTGGCACAAAAATAATTTTTGCATAAACTCGAATTCAGTAAATAAATACGCTAAACGTTCCCTTCAATTAATCGATAGTCAATAGTATCTACTAGCTACAAAAAATTTTTCTTGTTACGTCTGTTCGTATTCAGTATATTCGGTATATCGCGGTTTCTCTATTGAGGCGAGGAGTCGGCGCGGCTTGTTTTTAACTTTAATTATTACGTAAACTATTAGTTTTAACAACCTGCATTCTTTTTAGAAAACTTACTCAAACATTTTACTTTACTTTACCCGTAGGATGTATAAAAAATTTTCAGAAATAAAAAAGTTTTTCGATTGCTGAAAAAAGCAATGCACAAATAATGATTAACGACATTCTTATCTAGTTTACTCAAAAAATAAAAATGACTTTTGAGACTTGTGATACGCTCTTACAACCGCTAGAGTGTCTTCTTTCCAACAAACAAAAATATATTTAAATACTTGGAATACTTTTGAAATTATTGCGAGTTATATGGTAAAAAGTAAGATTTTTGATTTCGTATTTGTTTACACATTTTTGGCTATAAAAAGAGTCAGCCCCAACCTAGGATGTCGTGAATGTGCATTTCAGTTGCCCAACATAATTCTGTATAACGTTATATAAGTCTCGTTTGGTTCTACCTTAAAAAAGAAAACAACAAAAAGAAGCGTCTTTTGCCGGCGAAGTTACTCCACTAAAACATATTAAGAAATGCGTGCACTAGGGGTTTATTCCCACAACGCCGGTGTATTTTGACGTACACAGATTGTGTATTAAACGCATAAATATGGTAAAGTGAATAACAGCTGGATTAATGATGCTAGTCCAGTCTCATGATTATTCGCAACACAACCTGTATAGTCCAGGACCATTAGACTTTCTTTGCTTTGACATTAAAAATCATCGTTGAAAAACCCCCATGAATCCAAGTGGAGCTTTTTTTTTTTATGGAGGTCAAAGGTTAGAAATATCATCGGAACTGTCAATCTTACGATAAAATGAGCTATTACCTTTTTTATTATGAAATTTTCCACAAAAAAGGTTTTATGCATTTTTTTTGAAGAGACCTTTGATTTGCAGAAAATTGCGATCAAAGTGTAGTAACTGATAAAAATCATAAATTTCGAGTCAAAACGTGTTTAATATTTCCGATTTAAAAAAAATTCCTGGGAATACACACTTATATCGTTGATTGAGGAGGCGAAAAATATATACGAGCCCCGTCTTATTTCAATTGGCCCACTTAGTAAAAAACGAATTTATTATTTTTTTATCGAATCTTTATTCCACAATATTACAATACCAAAAAGTATCTCATATAAGCAATATGTGTTATCTCTAAAATTAGATTTTGATTGATTGATAAATTTTATTTTATTTTAATCTCATTTATTTTAACTCTTTAGGCATATACAAGGGTTCTATTCATTAAGTCTGAAAACCACTAGCAAGAAATTTTGGATAGTTTTAATCAGGGGTAGTACCAGAACATAATAAACACAATGTCTTAAAGAATTGCGGCTGTTTTAATAAATAAAAATATGTTCAATATAAATGTGTTTACTTTCCCATTTTGTTGTATTTATAGAATAAGTAAAACTTATTATTTGTTTAAAACTAAAATAACACTATAAAATTTGTCTATTTTTGGTGGTTTAAACAGAAATTATTAAGAATTTTCAATTGGGCCAACTGAAGTGGGACGAAGCTCGTATATTATGAACAATGTAATTACATGGCGATTATTCATAATGCCCAATGCCCGGGCAATTTAAGAAATATGATGCTATTTATCAAACCAGAATAATTAACCCAAAAATAATCCAAACCTACCATTTTCTTTGGTTGGATGTATAGGGTTGGATTATTTTTGGGTTATGTATGCTGCTTATGTATTTTTGAAATCAATTATTTTCTTGGGTATTGGTAAATGTTAAAACATAAAATTTATCTTGAATAAACATTTAATTTTAATAACGTTTCGGTCTTTTTTATAGTCTTGACCTTCAAAATCTACAATAGACATTTTTAGATTTAAAAAAATACATTTAAAAATTTTCAACTAAAGGCTTACCCTATGAAACAAAAGTCAATCTAAAGGTGTATAACATATACACTATACAGGGTGTCCCGAAATTACATCGCAATATTTTACCAGCAGCATCTTTGTCTAAAAATAAGACAAAAACTTCATATACAGAAATCTGGAAAAGTGAATCGTTTTCATACTACAGGGTGTTTTATAATTCCCATTAAAGATGATTTTTTGTCATTATTTTGGAAAGGCCTGGTGGTTATTTTTCGAAACTTTTATCGTATACTACTGTTATTATTAAAAACTGATTTTATAGCATTTTATGCTAAAATGTATACAGGGTCGATTAAAATTAGTGGTCAGCAAAAGTGGAATTATAAACTTTTCAAGATTCCTGTATAGGAAGTTTTTGTCTTATCTTTAGACAAAGATGCAGCTGGAAAAATATTGCGATGTAATTTCGAGACACCCCCCTCTATATGTTTTCAAGGTTAATTTTCTTTCAAGGTATTTTTTTTGAAATTTATAAGCTGTAGGCCTAAAAGCTTAAAACACTTTACTATATGTATATTTTTGCACCTTGTATAAAAAATATCAGCCTCTGGTTCTGCCGAAAAGAAGGCAAACTCTATAATATACTGTACTTTTAAAAATAAGCAAAATTATAATACTTATATTACTTATTAGATTTTATACTTAAAAATTTAAAAAAAAAACAAAATATGAAACTAAACCTTGCAATATTTTCTCTCAAATTTATACTATGGAATATACGAATATGTCCTTAAACAGAAATAGCGCAATGCGAAAACTCCCATTTCTCTGCGATATTAGGTTTGTTCTCACTGCAAATTTCTTACAAGTTTGAAACTGTTTCCAAACCATTCTTGATGCGCATGCGTAAAATATTACAACTTCTGATCGATTTGAAACCGTCTGTGCGAACATCAAATACGGGTTGAGTCGAGAAGAAAAATAAGCTCACTTTTTTATCCCAGTGGGAAATGGGAAAATAAATAAAACATAAACAAAACAAAAATTATACTACAACCTTGAAATAGCTGTATATTATTAATAGAGTTTAAGATTGTGTGATTATTTGCTATTTCAAGACTTACTCTAAAATGGTCGAGAAATTCTATTCTATTAAATTGGGACACAGTTTCATGAAAATAGTTTTGATTTTTGGGCTTTATCCATTCTTCAATTAAATCTTCTTTAAAAGTCTGTGTCGGAATCAACATAATTCTAATCAGATTCTTCCGACGATTCAAAATCACTTGTTTCCTTAATATTTATTTTTAGACTAATCCAACAATTTAAAATACAATTTTCAAAACGAATATCAAGGAACAAAATGACAAAATACAAACAAGAATTTAGAGGTTATGTTCATATCCCGAAGATCGGCGTTGATTGGCTACACGAATGCTCTGACACTTTGCTTAAAATAAATCCGAAAACAAGTCTGACTATCAGATGACGATCAGAAATTTGTGTAAGAACATCAAACTTTTGATTTGAAACCGATCAGAAATTCCTGTGCGAACGCATTTTACTCTATTGCGCATGTGTATTTGTCGAAAACTTGTTTCTTACTGCTGTGAGAACAAACCTCTCATGCAGTGTTGCCAGACGTACCATAATTATGGAATTGTACCATAATTTTGCAACATTTTTTGCTTGCTCCATAATTTGTACCGTAATAATAAATGTACCATAGTTGTACCATAATTTTGTTTTTTTTTGGTTTTTATAAATTTCTATGATTATTTTTTATATTAATATGATATGAACAATTTCGCAGTAAAATGCAAAATGTACCATTTTTTATTATACCTAACATTTCAATAATGTTTTTATGCAATATTTTTATGTTTTTCTTGTTTGGTTAAACCAATTTATCTAATATACAAATTTGTATATGTATTTGTGTTAATGTTTATCTATTTTTAATTTTGATTTTGAGCGCAATGTTTTGTTCATTTTTCAATAAATTACTATCTTTGTTAAAAAAATATTTTATTTCTACTAGAAATCGTTCTTTTAATTAAAAGAAATGATCAGAATAGAAAATTTGATTAAATTCATAATCCATTATCAACAAAATATAACACATTTTTTAAGTTTGGCGACGGCGCGACTGTGACGTGACGTCATACATAGGAAAAGGTTGTGTACTGACAGAATTGTATGATTGTACCATAATTTTATACAAAATTCCATAATTTTGGCCAGAATGTACCATAATTCTCACCCAATCATCTGGCAACACTGCTCTCATGTCTCGTCATTTTTAATACCGAGCCTGCCAAGCGAGTTTCATCATTCCTACTTATAGGGGCGCCATCTTTTAGCTTCTAAATTGCTAGATAAAGCAAAGAACGGCTGGCTGCCGCGGTCACGAAATTTTATACAGTATTTGCGTATCTTTTCCATTTTCAATCAACGCTCGCCTCTTCAATCAACGCTTATATTCTTTAAAAAAACATGCATAAAAATATTTTTAAATTTAAAATAAATGTTTTTAGATTGATGAGTATTTACAGACAATCTAAATACTATGGCCATCTTCTGATGTTTTATTAAATACAATCCAATCTATTGTAATTGTACGAGAGGTTGTGAAGCTCCGAATGTAAGAAACTTTGCATTATTACTGGTTGGACAATAAACACTCCAAAAATATTACATTCGATAAGAATTTAGATCCAATGAACTTTCTGTGCTTTTAACATTTGACGTTAGCGAAGACTTGGAAGATGTCGCATCATAATCTCACTGATAACTCAGTAAAAGAGTCCCATTTACTGCATTTTTTTATGGTAGTTTTATGGATTAGGCCTACCTCTATGGTGAAGTGAACATTGAAAGTAAATTTCTTTTAAGAACTTACCTATATCAAAAAATGCATAAGACCTTTTTTGCCTGAGAATTTCTTACTGAATAAAAAAGGTATTTTAAAAGTTCATTTTATCGTAAGATAGATAGTTTTGACGATATCTGTAACCCTTGATCTCCCCGCGCCATTAAAAAAGCTACACTGGACTATATGGGGACTTTTGAAGAGTAATTTTTAAGTGTTGATAAAAAAATCATCCCGATGGAAATTTTTCAGCAGATTGGCCTTCTTTTCCTGGACTACTGAATTTTTCATAACGAATTGATGCGTCACTACACGCGTCGTGAAAGAAACCTTTATTATAAAAACAAAGTGATAACGGTATTAAACAAATTATTTAAAATAGTAATAAAGCTAAAAGACACGTCCAGTCAGTCAGTGTTTTTTATATTAATTTTATTCACAAATTAGTTAAGGAATAGGTGGGGGAAAAAAGTTACAGTTTTCCATACATACTACAACCCTAGATTTTTAAAGAGCCAATCTACGAGGGATGGAGAATACCTAGAATCAAAAAAAAGGAACATACAAACAAGCGATATGTGGTTAATTAACATGAATCAAAATCCAATATACTAACAAAACTAATCACCTACTTCTCACATTAAAGCAGCTTAAGAAGCATATGGATCAATAATTCATCAAGCGGTCACTAAGCGGTTTTAATCGTACTTTTAATGTCTGTTACCTTGGTGGGTGTGTAAATTTTACTCTGCGGGGGTGTCACCACCTCCTGCACCGGCGCTCCGTATCCTCCCATTTCCTCCTCTTGGAGGTACTGGTAAGTCGCGCTCTCGGCAGGGTTAAACTTTACGTGTCTCTTAGGACTAAAAACGGAACGATTTCAAATCATATTTTAAGTGTCTAGAATATATTAAATTAAATGAATGTGAATAGTAGAATGCTTTCATTAGTCTTGCTTATAAGCAATTTTTAAAATGATGGAATTATTAAAAAGTGAATGCAGCAAACCAAATAGTCAAAGCCGCACATACTTGGTCGTTGGTTTAACTAATTATTATAAGCATGTTACTAGATTAAATATATAGTTTACTTGCCTTGTTACTTGGCTGTAAATTATAAGAAAAAAATAAATAAATAAAAAGCTTTATTACATAATAGTGTGTGTGTTGTTGTGTGTGCAACTGTTAGTACCACATTTAAATTTATTGGCAGTTATGCATAGTTATGTTGGCAATGTTTAAATTGTTTTTTTTTTGTTATAAATAACTAATAATATCAACTTACGCTTGCACGCCGGTCTGCCTGTGGATAGTGTCCAAAATGTTCGGTTCACTGTACACGTTGATCGGAGAGTTAAATTGTTTGTGTACTAACTAAAAAAAAATATATATTAAAAATTTATTTAGGAGGAACTAGTTGAGTTTATAAATTAGTTCGGGGTCTGTTGTTAAAGACCTTTTTTGATTTTTGCCCACTAATGGTATCAAAGTATCAAAAAGTTCAAAGTAATTAATAACATGCGGATAAATTAAACAAAAAATTTTATGTCATTAATAAAAGGAATCCGCTAATAAAAATAACAGTCTCAAATCATCTCTTAAGTTTTATAGTTATGATTAAAACTCTTAAATTATATTTATATTATTAAACATTGTTTCACTTAAGACAATAACAAATAAAAATATAGTAGTTTAAAACATGCATGCAAAAGAAAATAAAGAAATAACCTGTTTGTTTGGATCTCCAGTTGTTATTCTTTCTAAAACGGTGTTCGCTACCTATAAAACATATTTTAGTGTATTATATTTTTAAATACAGGGTTTTTCATCAAGCGTGGATTTCGACTATATCTTATAGCATGGTCCTGGTATATTTGCAGTGTTTTGAGAATGCTCCTGGTGCAGCACGTGAATATGCTGCAAAATATCCTAAACGAAGGCATTATAGCAGAAAAGTATTTCGACAACAAGCAAATACGTGTGAGGACAACGGAAATTGTACATCGCCTTTTTTCTATTAGACGAGGTGCAGTAAGAAACCATGAAGATAAAGTTATAAACGTTCTTGCATACGTTGAGAAAAATTTCACTACATCTAGGAATTATTTATCCTTCGGTGTTCTGAACTTTGAAAAAATTTAAAATTCATCCATATCATCATGTATCCTTGCATCAAGCTCTCTTAGAAAATGATTTAGACAAAGGAATCGATACCAACAAAGTTATCAGACTATATTTTTCTAAAAGTACTTACATTTCACTTTTAAACAAGCCCAAATTGAACGAAATCGAATAAGCATTTTAAAAGTTATAGCCTTTTAAGCAATTCAATTTTTACTACCTTTATGAAGTTGTAAAAAAAAGGTATCTTAAGCCGGCGTTTTCTAGAAGAAAATTAGGATTGAATCATTGACCTTTCAATTACGCCTCTAATTTCGATTTTCTTGACAACTCTTATATAATTAAAAAAAAAACTGCAATAAGGTCAGATTAACAGTTTCCGAGATATAGCCGGCATCTACGCCGGAAAACACCCTGTCTATTTATTATATTTGTGTGTGTTGTATTCGTGAATTTCGTGTGGACTATATGTTAAAAATGAAATTAAAAAAAAATATATTTCGGTAATAATTGAGGAGCTTGCGTTCAAAAGCGGCTATATCCATTTTAAAAAAATGTTCAGAAATCGAAAAAAACCTTTCATCAGAGATGGGGAAAAAAGTTTATTTGGAATGTTTCAGGGAAGTTGTTTGATGCAATTAAAAAAATTTTTTGAACTGTCAATAATTTTTGAAAAAAATTGACATTTAATTTGGTTATAGCCGGTTTTGATGGCAAAGCGTTAAAAAATCTTATTAAAAAAATTTAAACGCAATAAATCATTATTTTTAATTTTTAAACTGAAACAAAAAATACATTTAATATTTTGTAAAAATACAACACAGATATGAAAATAAAAAAAAACAAAAAAAACAGAATATTTAAATGTCAAGAGCAGCTTCTTCATCTAAACAGTCACATGGCTGATCCTGTTCACCCTCATCTCCTTCCATGTCGTGTGTTTCTATATCTGGATTACCAGATACGAGTAAATCTTTATACTATTTTAGGTCTGCTCGTGACATCCAATTTTTACCAGAGAGCTCTTTTAAAAGCTTCTTAATAGTAGGTTTCTTTTTATCTGGCAAACAGTTATTGGGCTCTATAATATTAAGGACAAGGTGGGTATCGTCCTTTCCTTTCTTCAGCATCTGACACGGCTTATTAAAATTTGCAGGTTCAAACCGATAATAAAGATGAGTATTCACCTCAATCTTAGGATTATTTTGGTTTTTACTGCTTTTTTGTAATAAAAATTGTAAGATGTAAGTTTTTTTTTTCCCTTTAAGAAAATATTAAACTAGACCAAACACTTCGTCCCATTTCTTTTAACGCCGCAATAACTATTAAGATTAAGAAAGAATTTATGCACAAGCCATACAAGAGTAATTCCATACTAGAGGTTCGATCTCATAAACATCCAGTCTAAGAGCCCTGAGATCCAAACTTCGCTTAAAAGATCTTTTTAAAACGTATTCGACTTTTGAAGTGAAAGTAGCGTGCGTGAATATTATTTGTTTTAAGTGCTTGTACCTTATTTTGAATTATTTTTATACTGGTGAGTTTTCTCACGGAGCATATCCTATTTCCATTATTTTTTATTTCCTATTTTTATTGTTATTGCTATTTACATTTCAACATTTTATTTTAAATATATGTGTTTTACAAGATAATAATAATATTTGACATAAAACATTTAATACCTGTTTAATCTACATAAAATAATTACAGATAATTCATTTAATAAAAGCAGAGTGCTAGAGCTGCATATCATCTTTTTCCTCTTATCTAAAATGGCCATATAACGTAGATTTATTTACCAACAAGTTGCTTATTGTGGAGTGTTTGAGCCACTTACAGATTTGAATGCTGCAAACTACGTTTTCCTGTACTATTTATAGTATGAAACTCTACCTTTCCAAATATCCTATTTTACTATCTGTTTAAGCAGTTAATAGCACATTTATATTGCGCTAGTGGGTGACAGACACAATGCGTAATAATATTTCAAATATAATAAATAGCTATTAAATAATAATTTAACTAGTTATAAATGTTTAAATCTTTTAATAATCAAAATATCTAAATACTAAATAAAATAACATAATTAGGAAATTGGTTGCTCAACACATTTATTTTTTCCAGGTACGTACGTTATGTCATCTTACACTTGACTACATTTATCAACATATTTATCAACATAATCAACAAGTAATTTAAGTATCGTGGTTTTTAAATATATAATGTAAGTAATTATCACTAAGACTAGTATTTGATTTATTTGATTAATATTGTTTTTATAATAAAAATTAATAAACGCCCTATATATTAAAATTAAAATATTTATTTACCGCCACCGGATTTGAATTTAACATTTTTGGCCTGACAAAATTCTTTTTGTTTCAGAAATTCCTTTAATTTTATTGTACACTTTCTCTAGTTCCCTTACATTATAAATTTTCCAGTCGGTCCCTAAAATTTTCACCTGCCCGACTTCTGAATAAAATTTAATATATTCCTCTTTGGAAATTATCTCCGGATTTTTCCTAAGCAACTTCTCCACTCTCCCAAAACAACGATCAGCAGCCATGAAACTGTGTCCATGGACTGGAAAAGTGATCGAGATTTCGGACAGATCTTTTGGAGACTTATTTTTCAGCCAATACATTAGTGCATGAACTATGTAGGCATTTTTATTTTGGCCTGCACAACCATCACAGAAAAGTCTTATTTTTCTAATTCCATTGTAGTCAAGTGAATCTAGATGGTGAAGAAGTGCTGAGGCAATTTCTGTTGAGCCACGCACAGCATAAACTTCGGTCCATACATAGAATGTTAGGTTTCGCGAAGACAGCTCGACACAACAAAAAGCGTATAAACTTATTTGATGTGAGTAAAAGGCATCGCTAATAGCCGTCCGAGGAAGAGGCTGTACCTGTTGAAGGTCAAAGCAAAAACTCAAACTATTTTCTGGGGCCTCTTTAGCTAGCTCATAGAAGGTAGCAGCACGTTTTCTATGTACGCGGTATTCCACTAGCAGCTGATTTCTAATTTCAGCTTTTGTCTCAAATTTGTACTGCTGTTTTAGTCGCGTACATTTACTACACACATCCGAGGCGGGTGATGAAAACCCAATATTAAAATCGTGTATAAAAATTTTACGGAACATACAATATGATACTCGAGTTTGTGGGTATTCCTGATTAAACATTCTCCATAACTTGGCAATTGACAGGCTTGCAGACAAGTAAATTCTTTTAGACTTTTTCCTATTGTAATGACTTTCGCGCCCTTTTAATCTCTTGAAAAAACACATTCTTTTTATTCTTCACTTTTTTGGGATTTCCGATCCCCACCCCTATTTTCCTTCGGCACTGCCCCTGCTAGAAGCACTTTGGCACTTTGTTTGGAAATATTTAGAGCAGCAACAAAAAACTTTTTGCATAGCCGTGTTGCTTTATTGTCACACTTGATAAAATACGAAACACTAAGATTCTTTAAGGGAACCCTATTAACATCAGCCGATCTTCGACGAACAAAATGGAGCGACGGACATCATATGACACAATCTAATGTCTTGGTTGGTTTTGATCGAATCTGCATAAAATGTCTGCCTCAAAGTCTGAATGTGCCGTTTTTTAACTGTAGCACATTGAAATGATTTGCCATTATGTTGACAAGGTCGATTGAATCTCATGAGTGCTGGCTCGGGGTCACCATATCTGTAAAATGCACTACCGCGAAAAAAGGCCATATTATTAACGAGAAAACCACTATAACACTGCTAAACATTTTTGTCTGCGGCGGTTTTTTTTTAAAATTACCTACAACTTTTGGCCCCTTAAGACGTTTTTCTGGCTGCGCCATAGTGTCAAACGAGACACAAAACATACAAACGTAGGTGTCCAAAATAATAACCGCAAAATAAATTTAAATTATATCGTACCTTGATAACTGTTTAGTCTGTCGTTTTGTCACATTTTTCATACGGCGCCTAAAACCTTTATTTCCTTGCTACACGGTAATAAGTTCTTCATCCATATTGCATGTAAATCGTCGTCAGTTCCACAGTGAAATGAGAACTGGTCTCTAACGCATTTAGATGATAACTGGCGGGAATCATCAATCATCACGCATCGTATATCGCGAATCAATCGGGGCAAATTTAAGCGATTGTCAGCATTCCTAGATACGGTCTACAGTCGTGGCAGATGTATTATATTATCGTATTTTTAAATTAAAGTGAATTATTGGATATATCCACTTTTGATCGCAAAAAGTGGATATAGCCAGTTTTGATGCAAAATGCCAACTTTGCATGCGATTTTAATATAGAAATAGCCCGTTTTGAACGCAAATGGTCATGCCAAATCATAGATCTTATGGAACTTAGCCGAAAATCTCGAAAAAAGCATATTGGCAAAAAAATTGATATAGCCGGTTTTGAACGCAAGCTCCTCAATTATTTTTCTTTCTATCGCATAAAATAAAAATGAAAACAACTAAACAGAATAAGACAAAATACCTTATGACCATAATCAAGATGATGGGGCGGCGCCCGTACACTAGGATTAGGATGATGACGCAGATAACTTTCAGTCGGTCCGGGTTCCCTCTTCACTTTGGCACCAGGTAATACTAAGGGGGTGGTGCGGTAGGGCTACAATAAACAGATGGAGGGACATATACAAATGAGACAGGTACATAGACAGATGAACTGGGTATATATGTATACGAGTACTTGATGCTAATATATGAAAATGGTATTCATAAACATGTCTAAGTACGCAAATCATTATTTTTCGTAACTTCTTAGTAGTAGTAAAAATTAATAAATAGGCTATATTTTACGATGATTTGTGTATGTATAAGAAAATTCAAACGAAAGTTTTTGTTTCGTGATTTTCTTGGAAACTTCGTTTTTCAAAACACAGCAATTCTCATAAAGAAATATAAACATTTGCTGATATTTTTAGAATTCTAAGAGAATAAGGAGAGTCGTAAAAAAATCAAGCCTATAAATACCAAAAACTGTTTTTTTCACTATTCAAGTATTGGACAAATAATTTTTAATATATTCCAGACATATGCAGTCTTTTTAATAACAAAAAGTATTCTAGGTACAATCACATTTTACATATAAAATTCATGGCCACTATAATATGGTAAAGGAATTACAGCAATATCCTAAAAAGTTTAGATGTTGTATGGAAAAATGTTTAAAGTTGAACTTTGGATTTTAGGAGACATAAAAAGATTCTACCTCGAAAAAGTACTAGACCCACAAAAATTGACCCAATAAAATCTGAATTAAACATCCAACATATTATGGTTCATATACACCTTGAATGTTAACGTTTTTTAATTACACGCTTAATCTTACCCATGCATGTGCTGCTTCCTCGGTTTTATCAGGAACTTGAAAGTTTTCCCTAGAAAAACTTTTGGACAGTAGCATATCGATTTTTCCTAAACGCGTTAGTTACACAACTGAATAAAAAAGTTCGATGTCTAACTGATCCCGAATTTCGCGAAAAACTGTCCGTACTTTACAGCATAACATAGTATTTTTGGATAGTACAAATTTTATGCGTAGCGGTAAATATGATGAAAATATTAACAGTGACGTACAGCGTTTTTTTTCAATTTAATGTCATAATGAGTGGCTATAAAAAAATTCTCACATCCTATTAATTCATTTTATAAATTTAACAATGTTAGATTTGCCAACTATTAAAAATACATAAAATTTTTCTTAAAATATCTCTGGACACCTAAATAGATTGACGTAAATAAACTTATTACCAATCAATGAATTTTTAATTTTTCACGCCGTTGCGTCATTTTATAAAAATGAATTACACTACTGTGTTTATACATATAACAATAACGAAAAAAAATGTTGGCTATACCAACCAACCACGGTATAAGGTGTGGTGTATATAAATAAAGGACCTTGTTTTGTGACATTTACTGGCCTCCGGCCAAAATCGCAGATCTGATTAATGAAACTGTTATCCCTTTGCTACTTGTTTTACATTGTTTATGTGTACATATTTATTTTTTTCAGTGAAATTTGATACTTACAATAAATTGAAAATTGAGTTTTACTCAGTCAAACTTATATATTACCTGTTTCATGACGTGAACCTCCCCATCTTCATTACCATCTCTCTTTCTCTGACCATATTCGTAAGGTTCAAAGTAATTATTATCAATGGGAGTGAGAGGAGACGTGTATACGGGTGTCAGTGCCGATCCAGCTGGACTATAACCTATAATCATAAAATTATTTATGGTAAATCACTGTCAATGTTATAACTTATGATGATTACCTACCCGGACTGAGTCCCGGACCTCTGGGCGATAAATTAGGAGACACCGATAAGGGACTATAGTGGGAGCTGTTTCTTGATGATCCAGTGCTGGCATTTTGTCTAGGAGCGGTTTCTCTAAATCAAAAAAAAAAAAACACTTCCTTATCATGTAAACATTAAACGTCTGTTGTAACGAGTTATTTGGAAACGTATACCGTCGAATGTTTACAAATAGACCAAAAGTTTAAAATAAACCAGAATATGCCAGAAGGTCTGATGATGTGTGATGAAATAACGGGGATACAAGTTGTTGATAGGTAACTTATTTTAAAAGTGAAGCAGGAAATAATTGTTTAATGTGTAGTTGTTTAAAGAATAGGACCGACCTTTTATGAATCCTTTCGGTCGAGGCAAAAAAAATCGATTTATATAGTTTAGTTAAAGTTTTGATCTGTATGACGTCATCTTCAAAACTACACCAGGAAAAATTAATCGTTTCAATCAACGTTTTTTGGGTTGTCATTTTGAAAATGGTTAATCGCCGGTTTCTAAACACACCTTTAATTTTAAGTATATTTTAGATTTACAAACTAATGTCACAGGAAATAATTTAAGTACTCATAATGGCCTCAGTATGATCCGGTTATGCCTATAAATCAGTAATAAATTGTTTATTTAATAAATAATAAATATTATTTCGGACCTACACTGCCCTGCTTAACGACGTAAAGGGCGTATCTGACATTTTATCGAAAATTGGGTTAAAGGCTTGTTGGATAGCCCATAATATATATCACCTTATTTGTAATGCTAAAAGGCGTATCTGCTGTCCATCTAACTTAAAAATCCTAATAAAATATTAGCTATCTGCAATACATACACATACTACTATGCCAAATGGTCGTATCCAACAATTTTTACGCTAAAAGGGCATATCTATATGCATTTTGTCACATTCGCCCTTTTTGCGAAGCATTTAGCAACCCTTTTGTAGTTACGAAAATGCAAATACTTTAAATGTGGCATAAATGCTCCGCCTTTGATACTATAAAGTATTAAATGTGTTACTATTAACGGCTGTCAGTAAGGCTCTTGTATACGTCTGTCACAGTCAAATCATTTTAGTGGCGTTAATTGAGTTGGTTCTTCCAAGATATGAATCCTTGAAGGAAGTAATATTTACGGGGAGAATCAAAGCATTCAATGAATCTTTTGTACCAGTGGGGACTAAACAACAAGAAGCCCATAGCAGTTAATTGGCATGAAGGTGTGGCCGGACGCTCAAAAAGTGATCATTAGCACATTTTATTCATTTTTTTTACGACATAGAGATGACAAACATAATAATTCTGTGGCTTCATAATTGCTCAGCACAAAATAAAAATTGGGCACTTTTATCAGTTTTTGTCAGCATAGTAAATTTAGATGAAATTAGCCTTGAAAAACTGGAAATTAAATATTTAGAGCCCGGCCACACTTTCATGTCGGCGAATTCATTCCACCACCAGGTTGAGATGTCTCTTAAAAAAAAACGAAAAGTTTATGATTTTCCTGATTTTGAAGACTGTATACAAAATGCAAACAATGGTACAGTTCTGGTAATAAATATGCAACATAATAATTTCTACAATTGGTTAGACCACAGCTCTCAATATAAAATTAAAAATACACAGAAAAAAATACTGTTGTGTTTCCAATTATTTGTTAGTATTTGGATGTTTTTTCATTGTTTTAAATATATTTATAATAGTTTCAATTCCATGTTATCGAAACAATTTAACCCTTAAGTTCAAGATAATTACAGCTATACGCAATTAAATTTTAAATACTTTATGTCTCTATTTAATGATATATTGTGTCCCTCCAATACTGATATAAACATTAATTTAATGAAAGCATTTATGTAATTTTAATATATATCATGCTTTTCATTGAAAAAAATATACTATTTATTTGATAATTAAAACCATTTGCTACAAACACATTATTCAGTAATTAATTTAAAATATATTTATTTTCTTTAAAACACAACTATTACTGTCACAATACACCATGTTATTACCTAATGCAATATCTAAATTGTTCAGAGAATTACCCAGTAGTATTGGGCCAAAGACATCTTATATTAACTTCAATGATCCTTGTCGTTAACTCAACTACTTTGTACATTCGTAGATTGGTATATAATTTGGATCTACCAAATAGCGTAAATCTGTCCGGCGTGTCTGTGTGAAGGTGTCCTGTCGCGTCGTCATTTTGGCTTGTTTGTTTCAAAAAGCAGCATTATGGTCCCCGCGCCTGCATGTTAATTTGTGTTCGTGCTAATTTAAATTGTGTGTTGTAGATCCATAATATTAATAATTATAGTACGATGGACGAGTTTTAAAAAAAAAACATGATTTAGAGGAGCTTATACCTATTTTTTAAGGTAAGTACCTACCTCTGTATGTAATACATAATGTCAGACATGGATGCAGTTTTCACGTTTTTTTAATTTATATATTATTATAATATATATATATATATATATTATATAAATGAATAAATTTATTTGGTTTTGTATATTTCTAGTTCCTGTTCCTGTTTTCCTAATGGTCTTAGAAATTAAGGAAAATGTTTTTTATTTTTTTGACTTTTGGAACAAAAGTTTATGTTTAAATTGTCTATAAGATTTAAAACTGAATTTACAGGTTTCCTTTTTTTGACAAATAAACTATTATGTTAACTATCTGTTTTTTTTTAATTCCCATTTCAGCTTTGCGATGTTTCTATTTAATTTTAAAGTGTACATAATAGTGTATAATCAGTTATGCTTTATTACAAATAGATATAAAACATGACGTTTCGTCTCTGTTTCTTTTCTTTCTTGTTTTTTTTTTGTCATGTTTTATATTTATTTGTAATAAAGCATAACTGATTATAGGTTGTACTTTTGGAAACTTTATGAAACTTATTTCTTTCTTACTAACTTAAATACCTACAGAGTGATTATTAACCTATATGTATAAACTTGAAAAGTTACTGCTGATAACAAGGATAATTACTAATAATGAAGAAAAAATGACGGTAAAATATTTTTAGATTCTAAAATAATTTGTATTTTTACGAAAACTTATATGAAACTTTATGAGGTGGGATTTTATTTATAAAGGATGTTTTTATTTTCAGCGATGAAATCAATTGATTACAACTTTGACATAATCAAAATGGTTTAAATGTTAACGGTTTCCATCGATAAATCCATCACTGAATAAGAAAATCGCCCTTTATAAACAAAATTCCACCTGATAAAGTTTATAATTTTTTGTGAACAAAAAACAAATTATTTCAAAATCTAAAAATATTTTTTTAAATATTTTTTAATTTTTAGTTATTTGTCATCAGCAATAATTTCCCAAGTTTATGCGTATAAATTAAAAATCACCCTGTATTTAGTATAGGATCACACCAATTAATAAAATATTTCGGATAAAAAATCAATTGTAATTGATTTGAATCCAGATACCTATAATGTCAATTATAAGTTTTAATTTCCTTAATTTTAATGAGCAAAATTACTAATTATTCTGACAATTAATCTATTAAATTCTTCCAATTTTAGTTAAGATTGGGGCAATTACGAATCTGACAAAATTCAAATACATACTATAATTCATTATTTATAATGCACTACACTGGTAATCTATGAAACAACATGAGGCATCAAAACAATTCAACATGCGATCCTAACAAAAGAACCATAAAGTTAAGGCAAAAAAAGTATTTTCAAATCAATTATAGTACCCGTTTAATTCAATGAAACTTTGTAATTAAATCTTTCATTAAAATCCGATAACATCTTGTCATTGAATCCAAGATATGATATAATTAGTTACCAAATTTAGACTTGTAGTTGGATAAAACTCTACTGTAATTGAGGAATACTGAATGTAAGAAGTCATTGAATCAAAGCACAAGTCTTTGACAAAACGACAGATTTTTTTGTGTGTATTAAACCAAGTCGACCATACCTAAATAAAATGGTGCACATCCAGTTTTCACGAGGGGAGTTTACTTTGACTTACAAATATAACTTTTGTGACGATTTTGTCGAGTTAAATTTTCTAAACGCCAAAGTACAAAAAAAAAGATTTTCAGAGAAATAGGCTTGCGTTTTGGGAAAAGTTACCGGTTCTTTCTGAAGAATCTGAAATGGTAGAAGAAGACGAAGAAGACATATGAGTTCTTTTGTTGAATCATTTGGAATCTTGTAAGATTTTTTTGAATTTGAGGCAATAAAACTGTATTTTAACGAATGTATTTTTATTACTTTTTGTAAGTTAATAAAAATATTTAAACATTATTCTATATGTATTAAATTTCATAGTTCAGACATCTTTTAATTTAATCAGCAAATGGTAAAACGATACTAAGGAAAATAGGCATATCTGCCATAACTCAAAATCTAAAAACAAGTTGCAATTTTTCTTAATGCCACTGATTTTTTAAGAAAAAATTACTATAAACTCCATATCTTTCATATAAGTGAAGTTTATCGTAATAGGTGGCACGTTAAAAAATACAAAACCTTCATTATCTCAAAACACTGGTTTTGCAGATACCCCATAACTAAGCTATAATATAGCAAATTACTGAAAAAGGCGCAAAATGATAATGATAATTTTAATATGAATTTTTCTTTTCAATATTTTGGCAACATCTCAACTACTTTAATTGAAATTTTATACGTGGCCAAAAATAAATTTCCATAAGATGGCGTCATTTATGCAACCAAAGGATCTACTTACTACTACTAATTATATTATATATATAAATTTATACGGGAGCATTATTTGAATTCATATTTTATATTGTTCAAACTATATAAAAGAAGTCAGTTAGTTAAGAATTAAAATAAAATTTACTACTTACAAATATCTATTATAAGACGGCATGTTAAATCCCTAAAATTGAATCGTAGCACCAACAATAACCCGCCAAAAAGCTGCAGAAGAAACCGCGGACCGAACTGATGATGCTGCTTCCTTCGACCGATAAAATAAAAAATATCCAACGAATCTAAAGCGAACCGAAATTTTGAATGTAGGAGAAAACGGTACAACCGGGGCCAATATTTTAAGAAATTGTTTGCATAGTCGTACGAAAATATCTGGATCGAATCCAGAACAGCGGAAAATACATTTTTTATTGGTCCAAGCGAAGTATACAGACATTCGAATTCGAGCACAATAATTATTATTATTGTCGATGGTGGGTGGATTGGTTCTCTCGGGTATTTATTTTAAAACCGCGATATTTTCTGGCATTTTTTCGTTAATGCCGATGATGTGTCGGAAACCAGAATGTTTTATAAGATTTAATGAAGGTCAATATACCTCAGATCTTAAAATGACAAAACAATTATTTAATATGACTCTTGAACGTCAGTATTATGAACAAGTTAAGTCTTGCTTTGGTATGAAAAATTATTTTCCTTACCTTTGAACTACCAAGCGAACGTTACTGCCAGCATTTCGAAATAAATTCTGAGCATCTTCGTGTCTGATGTCTCTAGAATCGTAATTGCCTACTTTAGTGATGATGTCTCCTCGTTGAAGACCTCCTTGGGCCGGAGATCCAAAGGCAACCTAAAGCAATAAATTGCGTCACTATTGACTAGAAGTGATTATAGCTTTTTATGACTGCATCGATACTAACCCTCGTAACGATCAAGGGTGTTTTAACGTCAGCGCCCCCTACCAAACTAAAGCCCCACGGTTCGTTCGGGGAATTCCGTCTCAAGTCCACGATCAACTCGTGATGTTTTCCCATCGAACTTTTTTGGCACTAAAAACACCCGATCAAGGACCCACTCGAGTTAAGACTAAAATATTAATTTATTTATCGAGTAAACACAACCCGCTCTGGATAAATATAAAATATATTTAAAAATAAATCCCCGCAGCGCTGAAGTGTCTGTTTTTTATTTTAGATAATGACCTTGAAGTATGCAGCAGTTCTTCACGAACGACACTTTCAAGTTTTGAACAAAAAAAGGATGATTTGCACCCTCTCACTAGCACACACTGGTGACCTTCGTTTACGGAAATGGCGACGTTACGAAAGAGGTAATTCGGATGCACTGGATGGAGGATATCGATTTAGCGATCGATTGTCGTGTGTGTGTGGATGAGTTGAGATGATCCCCCCCGTGGGTGTTTTCGGACACAATGCACACAGAACACAGAAATAGCACCGGGATACGGGATGTTCGGCTTTTGGCATCGCGGTCGTGTTCTGTGACGTAGCGCTTGTCCGATGCACTTCAGAGTTTATTATTGTTATGAAAACATTGATTTTTTTAAAAATCAATTCTTTTTTGGAATTTACTACTTATTGTCAAACAATTTTTGATCCCTTTACATCGGGTTGCTGTCATCTGTTTTTATTATTTTATGTTCCATTTTGATTCCTGCTAAAATCCATTGCCTATTGCATAGGAGCACAATAATTGGGTTATATCTTTCAGTAAAGACTTTCACGACACGGTTCCATTTGTGGACCATCATATTACTAGTAATTCATAAGTGTTATAGTATTATATATTAAATATTTCTGAAGCCAATTTGACATTTTGGTATTAACTAACTGGTCTAGGTACTTTTAAAGATACCTACTTAAACATTAAACAATGAACGTCTTGACAACTATGGGGTGACAAAATATTCCATTCCAGGTCTTGTAATTTATTAAATATCATATATACAACAAATAAATATATACAACATTTGAGCCACTATAAAAATGAAGTTATTTAGTTGCCGGTGAGAGACAAATTATTTTATTTCTCCCAGGCACTCCTGTGAGAAAAATGTCAATACCCTAATTCTTAAAAAATAAATAAAAAAATCAAAAAAAAATCCTTGAAAGTCAGAGAAAGTCTTCAATAAGACAAAAATTCCAAAAAGAAAAAACCCAAATAATCCAAGAAAAATGAATAAATCGAAAAGTGGCATAGAGCATAAAAAGCTTAAAAAACCCCAGTACCAATGGAAAATTTAAAGTAATTAGAAGTTTCTTGACGAAATCCAAGAAAGTCTCAATTGTTTGTAATTAATGAATAATGCCAGGCAATTCAGTTTGATTGTCTATATTTTAAAAAAAATAATGGAAAGAAGAGAAACTCAAAATCTTTAAATGAAACTGGAATTTCTGATTGCAAAATGACACCTTAAAGGTAGTTGGGATCTCAATTGCCCGTAAGAAATAAATCAATAATTCCAGACAATTGAGGTTTTTTTAAATTTCTTCCAACTTGTTTGAAATCTATATAAGGAAATCCAAGAATATTGGAAGTAATTAAGAGAACCAGAATCTTGACTCAAAAAAAAAAATCATGCACTTATTACATGAAATTAAAACTAAAATAAACGTTTATAACAGCTGGCGAGCGCCAATGCGTGAAATTGTGAATCCAGATTATGAAATTCGTTCAAGACTCAAGAGCTTAAGCGACACCTTGAGCTGAATTCTCCCGCGTGTTATTTTTGAACGCGAAATTTACTTTTGACCTAGATTTCCATTCTACTACTGTATAATTGAAACGAACTTGATTATGTTTAATTATTTACTATATAAAAAAGTTAAACTAAGAGTACAACAGTTCAGAACAGAGAGTTCCAAGAGCACATCTTGGAATCGAGTTACTATTTCAGAGTCGAAGACTTATGCATTCAAAGAAAGTATTTATTTCTGTATAGAAAAATTACTTTAGAAGGTTCAGAAAATAAGTAAAATCAAATTCAAATGATGTGGCATCTTGGAAGTAATATTTTTAGTCGTCGCAAAGCTTTTAGAATATACTATATATAGTATCTTTTGTAAATTCTGCTCGTAGCATCGGTGGTTCAGTGGTAGAATGCTCGCCTGCCACGCGGGCGGCCCGGGTTCGATTCCCGGCCGATGCACTTGTTTTTTTTTTTAAATTGTATAATAAACTTTATTACAAGTATAGGAAAAACTCTTACGAATGGATATTTATAATTGACTCACCTTTTTTTTTTGTTGTCCTGCTCTAAAATGCCAAAAGGATGGCCGTTGGTAGGACATTGTTTATTATTAAAGTCTGTAAAACGATAAAACGTCCCCGCTCCGCGAAATTTCAAAAATTCAACTTAATTTTGAAGGGGAGTGAGATTACTATACACCAGCGGGTCCTGGGCTGACGCGGCTATTTTTAGAATTTAGATGATTTTTCGCGAGGAGGAGTAGGTCAATTGTTTTTTTCTTTCTGGATTGTTAAGAGGCCAAATACCGCGTTTAAAAACATCTTTTTGATTGGATACATTTTATACATTATTGAGAACAGATTATGTAAGATATTGAAATATGAAAGATATTTAAATGATTAAAAACTAAATATTCATTCTTTGGTAATTTCTTTTCAAACACAAAAATGATGCTTTGTTGTACAAAACGAGTGAACAATAATAAGACCCTTGGGAAAATATAAAAATTTATCATACTTCTTTTAACAACCCAAAATCTGCCTCAAGTGCCTGGAAGACATAAATAATTATCAATTATTGAAAATATTAAAAGTATCAGTAAATTCAAAAGAAAAAGTGTCTGGAATAAGAATAATTTCGTTTATAGCCACAAAAACCCAATTCACATAAAAATGCCTCATAAACACACCGATTTTTTATGCGCGGTTTTATGGTGCTGAACCCCCTAAAATAAAGATGATTTCTTTTAATACCTCATACCTACTAGGTACATATAGGTATAATGTGCTAGAATAATTAGCTTCTGTTTCTTTTTCCATTATTTAATTCTGTCTATATAGAAATGTAAGGCTCTTAATAAACCAGATAACTTGCCAAAATACACATTTAATTTAGTCCCTGAATCAAATTAAAATTTTACAAAAAAGTGAATCTATTTTAGATTTTTTTCAGGCGTCCACAAATTTATGGAGCCTGGTCATACTCATATGGAGGTCGACACAATCCATGCAGCAATCGAAATATGCAAGAAAAAAACGACTGCTGAAATAGAAGTCCCCCATGACTGGACTAATTTTATAAGAACTGTGCGCCGAAATCCACCCCTACAAGTTAAGGAAATGTTACAAAAAGACTTCCTAAATTTGAACAGCCTTTTGACGGAAAAATGTTGTTTGAATTGCCATTATTTAATGTCTAGTCCATATCCGTCGCAAAAATTAAAAAACATATTAATACGAAATAGGGGATCTTTAGGATTAGTAGTTGAAAACGAAAATTCTAACATTTCTAATTTAAGTAGTCAAAATATTTCCGATCAAATTAATTTAGATAGTGTAAGTAACCTATTAAATAACTTAACTTTAAATTCTAATTTATCCAAGCCTAATTTAAATATTAAAATGGAAAACATAAGATTCCACACTTCTCTCTTACCAACCTTCTCTGGAATTCAAAACCATTTAGAAAGTTTTATAATATCCATAGATGAGTTTTACCAATTATATTTTACAAATGATGGTATTGAACAAAATAAAGTTGTTTTAGCAGCCATTAAGTCAAAGTTAATTGACAATGCTCGAGACTTTTTACTTTCTAGACCAGATTTATATTCATGGCCTTCAATTAAAGAGGCCCTAAGGCTAAAGTTCGGTGATCCTATCACTTATCAAATTTTACACCAACAATTACAATACTTTAAGATCAATGAAAATGAAAGCATATTACAATTTGTAGATAGACTCAAATCCTTTGTACAAAGATTTTTTTCTAAATTACATTGCAAAGTCTCAGATGTAAATGCGAAATTAATTTTAATTAATTAAATAGAAAAAACTTCGGTTTTAATTCTGACAGCCAATTCGCCTCAGACATTAAAAACGATGTTAATGTTACAACGCCCTAATACACTTGATGATGCATATACGCATGTAATTAACTATAATATGATTGAATCACAGGTAAATTTTTCAAATCTGTCTAATGTTCATAATAACCAATTTACTAATAATAATAACCATAATTCCTATGTAACACAAAATAGCTTTCAAAGTCCCGTAAGATTACTACCCCAGAATCAACCTCCCATGACATTCCCCTAGCAACAATTTCCCAGTGAGCCTATACAAATACGACCTAGACCAGTTCAAAGACATTATCCGACAAACGCTCAAGTTTTTGGAAAACCAAGAAATGTCTTCGCTCCCCAAAATCATAATAAACCTAAATTAGACCTCCCTACTCCAATGTCAATCTCCATAACTGGCTGATGGTTCATAGAAAAATAAAATGAGATTGGTGAAGTTGTTCCGTGGATGCGGATTAAATGGATGAAGTTCTCCGTTGAACACCAGTTTCAGATTTTTTACAAAACGATAGTAAAAAGTATAAGGTTGTTGACCTGAGAAGAGGTTCTGTACGAAACCGGCCTGCGATTCTGGATATTGATGTGCCTAAACCTATAAATCAAGAACCTTTACCATTGGTAGATCTTAAAATCAAAGATTTGCTGCCTTACATTAGCATTGCCATTATAACAAACCATTTTCTGAGAACTGATAAAGATCTTCCGACTTAAATGTTGAAGATATACAAGACCCTGAGCATGAAGAAAATAACTAACTTTCTCTGATATTTTAGTGTAGGTATCATAAGCAGTAAAGATTTATGGCCACAGAAAATTAATTTTCTAATGTTAAAAAATACGAATTTCGTGTATAAATAAAAATTATTTTCGTAATTGGGATTGTTTTATTGTAGCAAAAAGACCGATGTCTATTAGCTCTTTAATACCGCCTTGGCCAATGTCCGCGCTTAGGGGCCAATGTCGATTTTTTTTGCAATTTAGAAGACTAACAATACATTTTCAAAAAGAATCCCTTCATAATATTTAAAATCCCAAAAAATAAGTAAAGTAGGAAAAAAGGGTCACAATTTATAAAAATATAAAGTCAATCCATCTCATTAACCCTGTTTTTCTCAAAACTGCTGAAATAGACATTGGCCTTTATTCTACCAAAGTACAGATATATTCCAGGCATTTAAACTTTTTGATTAATTGTAAATTCTTTCCAGACATTTGGGTCTTTTCAGTTAGATCATCATTTCAGTTCATAATTTACACATATTTAAAATTATTTTAGATCAATATAAAATTCATTAGCCCGTGATAATATCTTAGTATATTTTTAGTGTTTGTGTCCACCAAGTACTTACAACATATATTTTCGTTTTTTTTTTTAATCAAATAACGTCTCATCAGTTTTTTTTGTTTTAATATATCACATATTAGAGTACCTACCCACGCGTGTTTGGAAATTTGTATAATGTTAAGATGTGGCAGCGTCGTAACACAGTATCAATCGTAAGTCAAAATTGTCAATTTCTTGGCATTTCTCGGTAGAGCTCGTCCTCGTTCCCAGATACTTCTTTGCATTGTTCGGTGTTCCTCCTTATAATAATACAATTTCTAACCTATGAATTAAATTCACAAAACAGTCATAGTATAATTCATAAGCTTATCATAATAGTGAAAATCAAACTGTTCTATTAAGTTGTTGATAAGGTAAATTCTGTCTAAAAAGTTGACCTTTTATTTATTTTCTATTTAAAAAATATCCTTTTTTAGGAAGGCAGAAAACTCAACATAGTAAATGATAATTAAAAACCATCAATATGAGACCCAGAGAAGTTGAAAAAGTGTCTACAAGAGCCAGATTTAATTCATTTAGTGCCATAAATGAGAAGGAAGTTGATGATATCACACTGGAATTTTTCTATAAGCCCCACACCATAACACTACTATTGACTTCTATAGGAGCTGTGGTCTTTTTTGCTTTTGTCAGGTAAAAATGCTATTGAGGATATATTACATAATGTGTAATAATTTGCGTAAATAAGGCAAATATTTTTAAAATAAAAAACTGATATAGTTACCACAGTTTATAAGTGACACAATCAGTGGCTTATCGCACTGTTTCAGTTCACAGGTCAATATAATTAGTGGTTTTTATTTATTAAAACACTGACAATTTTTTTTAATGACCTATGATAAAGTATGTGCAATTTGCACCTCTAAAAACTAGCAGCATACCGGTGATTTCTTGTATAAATTCAGGGCTACTTTTCAACGATTTTCAGAGATACTGAAGATGTAGAAAAGAACATTTGGTCTGGTTTGCTATGCTGCTGCTTCTTTTTCCTCATAATATCAATTTTGGCGTTCCCCAATGGACCTTTTACCAGACCTCACCCTGCCATATGGAGGATAGTATTCGGAATGAGTGTCTTGTATCTTTTAGGATGTCTTTTCGTACTCTTTCAAAACACTGAAACTGTTAGAAAAATTTTGTATTGGGTGGATCCAAAATTAAAGGTACGCCATAGAATTATTTCTTTTAAAAGAATGTTAATTGAAAAAAAAACTTGTAATTTTAGGAATTTCATATCGATTTAGATAAAGAGTATGGAGTTAACTGTTCAGATATAACCATAGAAAGAATATGGAGTCATGTGGATGTTTTTGCTGTGGGTCATTTTTTGGGATGGATGTTTAAAGCTATTTTGATTAGACATATGGGAATTCTTTGGGCCACCAGGTATTTACAATATTATATATTAGGTATTTATTTAGTTGGGTATTACATAACTAAATAGTGATGAATATTTTTGAGCGGATATTTTTATAAATAATAATCATTGAAAATTTTCAAAATATTGGCCATTTTAAGTAATAGAGTCTAAGAGGGATGTCAGATGTTTAAAGTGAGCACTCACTTTAAAATCCAATTTCTTCAACACTAATAGAAATATTCTCAAAATTTAAAATGCATGATTTTCTGGAGAATATTTTCAAAAAATATTGTGTCAGGTTTAAAATGATGTTAGTTATTGATAAAGAAATTTTTCACCTAAACTCTAATATCTTCAAAATTAATAGGAATATTTTCATGCAATAAAAAGTATAAGAATAAATTGAGATTAAATAAAATTCAGTAAATATCAATTTAAAAAATACCATCTCATATACTTAATCATTAAAAAGAAAATAGATTTATTCATGTATTTAGAAGAAATATGAAGTAACATTTTTTAGATCAATTTAAGTCCAATAATTTTTAAATTTTACATTTTATTTGTATAGGTATAATAGATCTTTTTATACAGTATTGTGCAAAAAGATACCAACATTGAACTTTCCTGTTATATATCTTTTAGTATCTATTTTATAAATAAGGTTTATATATTATTAACAAGAATAGTTAGAGCCTGTTTATATTTTCATATTATCATATTTTTTGTATCATAATAAATAAAACACCAAATTGTTTTATGCAAATTTATTATTCAAAAATATAGCAGTAAAAAATAGTTTTGATTCTAAAAAAAATATAACTCAACTAAATTAAAATCAATTCAATATTTCGTGGAGTACCCCTTCTTCTTTATAACATCTGCACATTGTCTTGACATGGACTCAATTAATTTCATAATATAGTCATTGTTTACTTCGTTTCAAGCCTTTTCCACTATTTCAAAGAGAATATTTGTATTAAAGTATGTTAGGTGCCTGATTTTGGTGTCAATGTAATGCCATAAATTCTCTATAGGGTTTAAGTCTGGCGATTGAGATGGCCAGACCAATACATTTATTTTTTCATCGGATAGCCACCTCTTAACAAATTGAGAAGCATGTTTTGGATCGTTGTCATGCTGAAATATGGCTGTTACTGGCATGACTTCATCCATATATGGCACTAAATGTGTTTGCAGAATGTCTTGGTACATGAAACGATCCATTTTGCCCACTATTCTTACTATGGGTCCCATGCCACGAGCCGAGGAACATCCCTATACAAGAATATTTCCCCCTCCATGTTTAACTGTGGGGCAAACGTACTTTTTGTTTAATCTTTGTTCACTGGGGCGTCTGACGTACATCACTCCATCAGTCCTGAATAAATTACATCTAGATTCATCACTAAATATGACTTTCTTCCAATCAGCTACAGACCAGTGGACATGAGATTGGGCAAAGTGAAAACGAGCCTTGACGTTCTTCTTTGAGAGCAACGATTTTTTGGCAGGTAAGTTGGCATCAAGTAATCTTCTCCTTTCGGTACTGGAACTGAGGTTTACTCCTCCACCCTCTTTTAATTTTGCCAAAATTTGGGAAGAAGACAAAAAAGGATTTTCTTTGGAAATTCGTAGCAGCTGCCTATCCATCCTCAAATTTGTTTTTCTGGGTCTACCAGGAATGGGTGCCGGTGCAGCTGTTCCAGTAAGGCAAAATTTTTTGCAAAAAGCCGTAAGCTTGCAATGTCACTCTGCCTAACACCATTTTCGTAATGCTCCACAATAATTTTTCTTAGATCACCAGAGACGGTTTTTGAGGGACCCATTTTAAGTTAATTCTGAGATTCAAAAATAACAACTTTACAGCAGGTAAATCGATATTTAACTGATAAAATAAATGCGAAACAAGAATGTTGCTAAATTTATGCACATTGTCTAAATAAACAAATATGAAGTTCCTTACTCTGCATTGGCATTCTTATGATATCTCGGTATATTTATAAATAATACAGAGGCGTGTACTTAAAAGTAAAGAAATATTATGGAATAAATAAAGGAGCAAATAGTATTTTTGAAAACATCGCTTGTTGCTATATTTATGCGCAATACTGTATACTCAGCAGCTAAGGTTTTATCTATTGACCTATGAGCGTGTTTCTTCTTTTAAATGTCTTCCTTAACCTTATTTCTTATTGAAATTGAAAAGAACAAAAAACTTATTTATTGAATAAGAACACCTCATCCTAACATCTTTGACGCTTCTTAGAATATTCAATTAAAATTCCTTTCTAAATTGACACTGGTTCAACATTGAAAAACTGTTTCAAAAAGTAACAGAGAAAATACACATATTACTTTTTTATTAGTTAAAGGGTGTGATCCTAATATAATTTAGTAGTAGAAAATACATGAATAAAATACATTTATCTCTCTTTAGCAAAGGAATCCATATAAGGTAAAAATACTAGTCTTTGACCGCTTTTCACTTTAATTCAAAATATTAAGGATTTTTTTTATTATTGCCTTTATATGATTGCCTTATAACGCCGTCTATACATTCTCTCTGTCAACTCAATAAATTTAAGCATGGTTGCTTTGCTACAGACACCGTTATAAATAGTTTTTTGACATTGCGCAACCTGTCAATGCAGTTCAGATCTGTTTTGCTAGTGAAATGTTAAGGAACCTCTATACAAACATGTAAGTGTTTTGCCTGTTTTAATGTACTATAGCAGGATATTTATTGGTTAGGGTTTTTTTAAATACTTAATTTTAAATAAAAATTACCTCTTTGTAAGGAAAAATTATATATTTTTTCATTTATTAAGTAGGACAAACATTAACACAATATATTTAATGTGTGCTTTAATGATTGACCATTAGGACAAACACTAACGCTTTGTTAATCTTTACGATTTTTCGATATTCTTTTAATATGCACTATAGAAGTTAAATTTTAAAATTCCATTATGTAAAAAACGTAGTAGCTTGTATCTGACCTACCTTTTCTTAAAAACATTGAAACAAAAATAGGTCAACCATTAACACAATTTGGTCAAAGATGCAAAAGACTATAAAAAAAAACAAATTTATTTTATTATTATTATATATATTTAAATCAAGATTTCCAAGGTATTTTATAACAGACAAAAGTACCTATATTTTAAATTTTAATCCTTGACCTATACAAGTTATAAAGATGTAAGTTCGTAGGTCAAATACTAAATTAAAATACGGTCAAATATAAAAACAACAATGACAACAGTTGCTGAGATTCATCGAGATACATTTGAAATGAAGAAAATATTCCTGAAAAATTCAAAAGTTCCAAGCTTCTCCTAAAAACAATAGATTCTCTGGAGAAGCTGTAATACCAACAAAGCGACAAATAATTGATTTAGACGCAATAACAACTATTGAAGATAAAGTAAATAATATTAGTAGAAAAAATACTGCCGGGACTTTTATAAAAATATTTATAAAACTCCCGAAATGTCTTATGAACAAGTCAACAGTGACTTTCCTACTCCTTTTAAGAGATATTTATTTTGGCCCTCTGATAAAGACACCAATAGTCCGAAACAAGAAAAAAGAAAAAGAAGAGAAAGAAAAGGAAAAGTTAGAAAGGAAAGCCAAAAGAGAAGAGAAGAAAATAGTTAAACAAACTAGTAAGAGCATCAAAAATTCAGATGTCGCCGAAAAGTCATATGTTGTGGTAAAGTATGAAGAGTCGGTATTCCGAGGTATTGTTTTAAAGTATAAGGTGGTGGAAGGAAAACAGGAATATTTTATAAGGCAATGACTAAAAGCGGAAAAAACTGGAAGTGGCCAGACAAAGATGACGTCATCTGGATTCTGAAGAAGACGTGTTAGAGACAATTAATGAGCCACAACCTTGCCCAAGTTGCAAAATATTTAAGTGTTTTGGAATGATTTATATATTTTTTTTTCAATACAGTTTAATTTTGAATTTTTTTTAAAGAATTTGAATTTTTATTTTTGGTTATACATTTTTTTTTTGAAAAATAAAAGTGTTTTTGATCAAAAAGCGTATTATTTCCTGTGTTGGTCAAGAACTAGTGCATTAATCGGTCAAACACTAGCGCTGGTCGTTTTTATATAGGTCAATAACTAACCCATTGGACTTTTTGTTGAATATTTGAAATATATTACGGTTGTCTTAAAAGTAATTTTCGTAAAAATAACTAATAAAGTTACATGGTGATAAAATTGCTCACCATTTTAATAAATCTTTCTAATTTTGGTATTACTTTAAATTTTGAAAAGTATCTTAATGGGTCAAAGACTAGTGCGTTTACCTTATCTATTATTAAAATCAACTGAACAAGTAGCTATGCATTTATCTTCAATCTACACCTTCCTTTAGTTTGCATAATTTATAAATTGGTTCCATACATAATATTTGTTAAAAATAAAAAGATAAAAGCTTGTTTACTAATAGATGCATTGATTCTATCTGACTACAACATTGTTTAAAATGAAGCAGAAAATCTATTTAAATACAAATTCAGAGATTGTGGCATATGCAGTATACAGTTTTTTAAATTGTGATCGATGTTGATGATCCCCAGCAAACAGAACCTCAAAAAGATTCTCCTTGTATATTCCAGGCATTTGTGATTGAGTAATTTGTTCCCTTAATTCCAGACATTTCTCTTAATTTTATAATTTTTTTAAGGTATTTTATTTAATGTTCACTTTTTGTGCTCCTGGACTTTTAAAAATAAAATATTTTTATTTATTTGGAAATGCCTCGAATGTATTATTTCTTCAGTTCAGTAGCAATTTTAGTTTAGAGGAATATTAGTGGGATATTCGAATTTTATGTCACCACATTCCTGACATTTTTAAGTGATTTCTTGTATATTTCAGGTATTTACAGTAATTTTTTCCTTTATTGTAGATATTTCAACATTTTTCCAGGCACAAAAATCGTTCTTATATTAATTTTTTTCTCAAAAACTAGGAATAAATGACAATATAAAATTTGATTAAGAGAGATACATGGAGTACTACTCTAACATGCGGTAGACTAGTGAAAATCATTTAAATTAAATTTTAGTATAATGTGGGAAATAACGGAACTAGCATTCGCCCACCTTCTCCCAAACTTTATAGAGTGTTGGTGGGACGCTCTAATACTGGACGTTCTTCTTTGCAACGGATTCGGAATCTGGTGCGGCTTAAGAATTTGTCGCATTTTAGAAATGAGGGAGTATAAATGGGAGAGTATCAAAGACATACATTCTACTACAGGTAAGTGAGACGACGTTGCCGAGCAGTTCGCGGATTATCAAACGACTTTTAGGTAAAATAAAACGTGCTTTCTTACAATTTACACCTGAGAGTTGGACCTCGGTAAGATGGCTGGATCCTAAATGTTCCTATATGAGGGTATTTGCCTTTTGCGAACTCGTTTTATTTTGGCAACTGTCAGAGTTGAACACGTTCTTTTTAAAGCACGTCTTTGATCTCCCTACGGCCCACTATCTGGTTTCCGCGAGACTTATCTTGATTGGCTTGTTTGTCGCTCCATCTGTTCGTCAGTTTTATTGGTATGTTTAAAAAAAAAGTATTCCTATTCCATTCATGATTTTTTTCTTTTTAGTTATGTTACAGACACAACTTGCAAACGAGTGGGAACTCAATGCTGGGTTTACGGATTTATTATGGTAACAGAATCTTTAATATGTATTAAACACGGAACTGAGTTATTCAAGCAGACTCATCCCATGAACATTGTCATTTGGTTGATTATTCAGTTTCTACTTTCGGTCATTTTTGTGATGGGTTACGCTTATTATCATAAAACTTATCCAGCCACAAATAAGGGAAAGATACATTAAGTACTACAAATATGATTTCCGAGACCTGAGTTTAATTTATTTGAGGTTCTCGACTCATATTTTGGCTGTGATTATTATAATACCAATGATTGAGTGCTTATAGGGGTTTAGTTTGTATAAAGCACGTTCTGGCCTTTGATATTAATTCGCGGTAATATTTAAGTTTATGCGAAGTCAAGTTTAGTTTAAGTTAACCAAAGCAGTCTAGTATTTTAAAATAGGGTTGAAAAAGGATCAGATTTATCAAAAAGTAATGAGAGAATAAATCAATTAAATTATTTTTGATGACCTGACGATATTCAAAAAATATATTGCAACATTTAATAATTGTTTAAGTATCATTTAAAATAATAATATTATTTATTTGTTTACACTATAGTTCATTTCTACTCTACAATAATTGTAATGTGATTTTTAAATGTGTTAAACAGCTCCATCTGTATTTGCGGCTCTTGTACACGGCCTATTCAGTGTGCCAGTCTGTCTATATAGGATTTAAATGAAGAGCTTGACCTTATTGTTGATAGATGGCTCCAGTTGATTCTCAGGCAACGTATATTATAGTAAAGTAAGGTTTATTCATGGTTACAAAAAAAAAACTTACATTGTCAATAAAATGGTACAGTCTAAAACATCTTAAACGTATACCATTTTAAAATAGACATTCAAAAAAAAACATATACTTGGGAGGCTTTAATAAGTATATTATATGCTACTAGGTAGGCTGTCACAATTTAACCTGTAATTCGCAGTTATAAAAAGCGTATGAATGTATTTCGTTTAAAAGTTTATTAAAAAAGCTTAAGACATAACATATAATAGTCGGGATACGGGATTATAGATAAACTGAAAGCCAATTTTTCCATGATCCCAATTTGATCTTATTTTAAGATATTTACGTATTTAGTTCCTGTCATGACAAAAATTTAGATAATACTACCGATAAATTCCATAAAAAAGTATACCAGGTTGGCCTTCAATGGTTGTTTGTTCATATACTATTAAAAAAAAAAACTTCATCTAGAATTATTATTTAGTAGTAGTAAAAATAAGATAGCTCCATTCAATAAATTTCTTTGGATGAGGATTATACCTATAATTTATAATACGTATATCTTTGCTGTTTTAATTAATTAAATTTTATAGGGTTAAACAAAACACCCAATCCTGGTTTTCTAGTCTAATAGAATAAAAAGTTAATATATTTAGACAGTCATCACACAATCAATTAATCAAGGATACTTTGACTGACGCTCATTGATTAAAAAACACTCATTCATCATGATGATCTGTATTTGTACTCGAAGTTTTATATAATTATTGAAACGCTCGTCTAAAATCGATTCGTGCCATAATCTTAATGTAAATAAAAAATATCTAAATGTAATTATGCAGATATTGTTTAAAAAAATAAATGATTGTTATATAATTTTGTTTAGTTTTATTTTTATAGACAATTAATTCCTAACTTTTTTTTTATCATGAGCAATTTACCTATGCAACTGCAAAAAAAGATCAACATTCAAATATGGGATAAAGGGACATATGAACTAACCTAAAATAATATCTTAATGTTACATTTTTTAAAGTGTGTTGGAAAAACAGTAGCAAATAAAAGAAAAAAGAAATTATTAGGTACAGTAGAGCCTTGATAATCCGGATATGCGTTACTCCGGATGCTTCAGTAGTCGGAACACGAATTTTGCCGCTATTATGTACGTTATAATCCGGATCGCGCTGTTTTTAGCCGTTTTGTAGGCTTAGACAAGTTTAAATTGATTGGTAGTTTGCGAAAATTTAGTTTTTAATGTTACATAAGTAGTACAGTCGACACTTATTGCTTCCTGGCCTTCCTACACCAATTCTGGGGAATATGGCTCCAAGACGAAAGCATAAAACATTTTCTTTAAAACAAAAGCTTGATATACTGAACAGATTAGAACGTGGCGTGAGTGGAACAGCCTTAGCTAGTGAATACGATGTAGGCACATCCACAATTTCGAATATTAAAAAAAAAACAAATTGAGCATTAAAAGGTATGTGCCAAGGTTTATAAAGATGTTTTATATTTATTAATGTTTTGTATTTTATTTTTAGTTTTATTAGCGGTTGTAATAGCGTACCACAAGCTAGGAAAACACTAAGAAAACCTGAATATCCCAGAATGGAAAAGCGATTGTTCGAATGGTTTTGCAGGCAACGTTCTAGACACATTCCCATATATGAAATTTTAGCAGCCGAAGCAAAGCAAATCTACAACGACGTTTATGGAAATGAGAATTTTGCAGCCAGTCGAGGTTGGATCGCAAATTTCAGAAAAAGACATGGTTTGAGAACTTTAAAAATTTGTGAAATGACGAAACTGCTGTTAAGCCTTTTAAAAATATGTTGACACAGAAAATGAAAGACCTGAATTTAATTCCTACGCAGGTTTACAATGCTGATGAATCAGCGTTGTACTGGAAAATGTTACCGGGCAAAAAAAATTATTCGTTCTCAAGAAAAGACAGCACCGGGACGAAAAATAAGTAAGGAGCGGGTTACTTTCCTGGCATGTGTAAATGGAGATGGTTCTCACAAATTGAGAATTCTCGTCATTGGAAAAGCAAAAAATCCCAGAGCATTTAAAAATGTACCCATACCCGTAGAGTACAAAAATTCCTGCAATGCTTGGATGACATTTGCAATATTTAAAGAGTGGTTTCTTAATTCGTTTATTAGGCAAGTAAAAGAGTATTTAAGAAGCCAAAATCTAACTGAACGTGCTCTTTTAATCATTGACAATGCCTCAAGCCATGGATCGCCAGAAGAACTGAGAAGTGAGGATGGCCATTTCCAAACAATCTTTCTTCCGCCAAATTGCACAGCATTGCTGCAACCCATGGATCAAAATGCCATAAGGTTGACTAAATTGTTTTACCGTAAGAGCCTTTTGGCGCACATTTTATCACAAAATGAAGAAAATGTTATCCAGGTATTAAAGACTTTAAATCTCAAAACTGCAACATACTTACTGAGCAATACATGGTCAAAACTTACTGTAGAGGTTTTACAAACATGTAGGGAAAAAGTAATTCCAAAAGGAACGGTTTTTGGTAATGATTTAGAATACGAAGCCGATGATCTGATTTCACTAAAGCAATTACAGGAAAAGCTACGAGCTTTAACGGATGTTTCGGCTATGTTCCAAACAAAGTGAACAAAATGGAAACGAGATAAATCCTAATGAAGTGAATAGCCGGATTGAAAATGATGACAACTTGGTATTAGATGAGATAGAAAGCAACGAAATGCATTTATTAGGTAGATGTTCATTTTATTCTGTAGACGAGTTTTTAAATACAATCTTTTGACAGTGAAGAATTTTTGCGCAGCGTAATGTGAATTCTTACTACCCTTTCTTTGGGTGTGTTCTATATTCTATGTATGTAAGAATTGTTAAAATTTTTATATTTTTGTAAAAGATTATGTTGTCAACTATTTTTAAGATTTTATATAATGCTTTGTTAACAACAAATGATGTTATGTAACAATAAAGCTATTTTTGACTTTGACTTGACTATTATAGCAGCAGCGAAGAATGTGACGAAAATCAAGGGAGAGAGAAAGGAGTCAAAAATGATGAAGCAGTGAAGGGCTTCAATTTATGCTTAAAGTGGGCTGAAGAAAATCGAGTGCCATTGCATGATATTCTTGTTCTTCAAAGACTTAAAGAAATGGCTTTTATGAAAAACCAAGAAAAGGTAAAGCAAGCCAAAATTACAGACTTTTTTAATTAGCTTATTATGTACCTACTACATAGTAGTAGCATGTAATTTAGTTTATCCTTTTAATTTGTATGTTTTTTTCGTTTATCACATATTTGTAGGCAATTTTTTAGTTATATACATATAATATTATTCCCTAATAAAGAACATATATGTATGTATGTAAAAAGACATCATGTTTCAGTAATCCGAATTTTTCGTTACTCCGGATCACCGTCGTTTTTATTAGTCCGGACTATCGAGGCTTTAGTGTATTACATAAAACAGGTTTTTCTAACATGTAAAAAGTATTGGATTTTAAGTAAACTGGAATAGTTTTTGGGCCTTTTTTTATGAAAAGAAGACAACTTAAAAATATTATATTATAGACCAATTCACTTAGAACCTTATTCCATTAATAAAAACAGATCTATTTAAAATAATAATAAGTTTCAGGTAAATTGATTTTGGATTTACATTTTTTATAAATTTTTTAATTTGGACTAAAATAATTTTTGAACTATTTTTGGTTAAAAAATCATAACCTTAAAAATATTGGACTAGTTAACTTACAACCTTATCTCATCCATTAGCGATAGATATCTTTATAATTAGAAGAAGTTTCAAGTTAATTAGTCTTGATTTTAAATTTTTATGAATTTTTAAAACCGAACTTAAATTTATTTTTTTTTTTGAAAGAAAAATTATGACTTCAAAAATATTAGACGAATTCACTTATAACCTTATCACATCGATAAAAAACAGATCTCTCTATTATTATAAAAAGTTATAAGTAAATTGGTCTTGATTTGAATGAACTAAAATAGTGTTTGACTTTTTTGGGGAAAAATTCATTTTCTTAAAAAAATATTAGACCAATTAACTGATAACCTACTCTCAACAAATAGCAATATTTTTTTTTTAATCACAGCAAGTTTCAGGTAAACTGGTCTTGATTTGAATTTTTCATATTTAACTACAATAATAATAATAGGGCTTTTTAAAAATCATAATTTAAAAAATATTAGACCAATTAACTTATGAGCTTGTCCTATTGACTATAGAGAAGATGTTTTAAACATATATGTATCTTATTACTAAATTAATATACAGAGTGTTTCCTAACTACGGTACGAAACTATACAGGGCGAATCGTTAGGTCATTTTATGAAAAGAAGTTCCTATGAACGTATGTCGGAAGTTGCTTAGTTTTTGAGATACAGGGCGATGGTTCAAAAAAATAACGGTATTTTAAAAATACTATAACTATCCTTAAACCGATTTGGTGCTGAAATAAAAACCAATTAATTCGATAAACAATTTCGCATTGATCCTTAAGCATTATTTATCCAGAACGCTTTTCTTAAGATCATCCTTTTTGTTTCATGAAAATCATCCAAATAGTTTTTGTCATATTCAATTTTGAAGTGAGTACTTACCTTTAAAATCAAACGTTCTTTTTAGCGACCACTGTCTAAAAACTGTAATATTTCTCAAACACTGGCTTAAAATACCTTGAGCCTTAAGCATTATTTGTTTAAAACGCCTTTCTTAAGATCATCCTTTTTGTTTCATAAAAATCGGCCACATAGTTTTTCCAATATTCAATTTTAAAGGGAGTGATCACCTTAAAAGTCAAACATTGTTTTTGGAAGCCACTGTCTAAAAACTGCATTATTTATTAAACTTTTGCTTGAATTAATTTAAGTATTTACCATTATTTGTTCAAAATACTTCTTTGAATATCATGCTGGTTGTTTTATAGAAATCTTTTAAGTAGTTTTTTCAGTACTCAATTTTCAAGTGAGTACTTACCTTGAAAATTGAGCATTGTTTTTGGAGACCACTATCTAAACACTAATATTTCTTAAACACTGGCTTGAAATGCTTGTTTTCGAGAAAAAAAATATAAAGTATCTTTAACTCATTCTAAAAATTATCCATGGACGACAACATGAAATAAAAACCAATTAATTCGATAAACAATTTCGACCTTAAGGTACATGAGCAAGATGTCCACCCTCCAATGCACGACTTTTTGGTCTCTTGTGTCTTGTTTACTATGATAATAAACATTCAACTTCTACGATTTTTTAAATACAACAAAATAACAAATACATTGCTTCTTATGACAAATAGTTGACAAGTCCATTCAAGTACCTCCTTTGTATCTACCTGCTTTGGAGACCAGCTGACAGAATTGCTATAAGTAAAATTCAGCTAGCAGTCAATTAGCAGTGATTCATTACTCCATTATGAATAATTTTACTAACCATAAAATGACCGACATGCACTTTATTTATGGATTAGCCAATGAAAATGCGGAAGAAGCACGAAGAATTTACCAGGACAGATAGTCTAACAGAGTAATTCTATGTGCAAAAACATTTAGAAAACTACATGCAAGATTATGTGAAACTGGGAGTTTTAATAAAAATATGGGTGGTGGAAGACTAGAAATTATAACAACGCCTGAACTGGAAGAAGCTATACTTGATGCGATAGAAGAAGAACCTTCCAATAGTATCAGGAAGATTGCACTGCAGCTTGAAGTCAGTTCAAAAACCGTTTGGAAAGTTCTAAAAAAAAACCTCCTGCATCCAGCGTGTACAAGCTCTACTGCCTCGGGATTTTCATCCAAGATTAATGTTTTGCAGGTGGTTGATTCATACGATGGCACACAATAATAATTTCCTACCAAATATTTTTTTTACGGACGAGGCAAATTTTTCACGAGATGTCATTATGAACTTCCACAATGATCATTTTTGGGCCGACGAAAATCCCCACGTTATTAGAGAAACTCTTTTTAAGCAACAATTTTCGCTGAACGTTTGGATAGGAATTATTGGTGACTACCTAATTGGCCCATTTTTTTTACCGGCAAGATTAACAGGCAAATTTCTTGCAACACCATTTACTCACTTTATTAGAAGAAGTACCCCTACGAGTAAGAGTCAACATGTGGTTCATGCACGACGGGGCTCCAGCTCATTTCAGTGTTCTTGCTCGTCAGCATCTCGACGTCATCTACCCTAATTGCTGGATTGGACGTGCAGGACCTCAAAATTGGCCGGCTCGCAGTCCTGATATGAATTCCCTGGATTACTATTTAGGGGGTCATCTGAAGGCTCTTGTTTATAAAACTCCTGTTCTAGATGTGAATGACTTGAGGAATCGGATAATTGTCAATTGCAATATCATAAGGGATACTCCAGGTATTTTTGAGCATGTCAGACACTCCATGACAAATCGTTTGCAGTCGTGTATTTTATCAGAAGGTGGGCATTTTGCTCATTTACTTTAAGGTCGAATTTGTTTATCGAATTAATTGGTTTTTATTTCATGTCCATGGATAATTTTTAGAATGAGTTAAAGATACTTTAAATTTTTTTTTCGAAAACAAAGCCAGATATGAAGATAATATAAGATAAGATACGAAAAAGTTGTATTTTTAGTTGCTTAAAACAAAAATAAATAAAAAGCTGCAAAACAATTATTGGCCTCGTTTTTTTCTGTGGTGCCCACTGAGACGCCACTGGACTTAATAATTTCAATCTAGTTACAGCTAAATAAGCGTCTTATAACTGCACCAAATTTCAACCAAATCGGTTTAAGGGTAGTTATAGTATTTTTAAAATACCGTTATTTTTTTGAACCTTCATCGCCCTGTATCTCAGAAACAAAGCAACTCCCGATATACGTTCATAGGAACTTTTTTACATAAAACGACCTAACGATTCACCCTGTATAGTTTCGTACCGTAGTTAGGAAACACCCTGTATATTTGGTTCTTTAGGGTATTGATTTCAGAAAAAGTAAAACTTAGGTTTTCTCAGAACAATTTTCAAGGCACACTTTTAAATTTCCATATTTGTTGCTCTTTACACTATAATGCAGTCATTTAATGTGGATTCTACTAAAGATGAATATAATATTAGCTCATGAACAGTTTAAATTAATAATTTGTTTTTAATACACTGATATATTATATTGAGAGGTACTATCTGTAACATAATTAAGATGTTACGAAAAACAACCACGTGATTTGGCCAAAAACTTCTTAGACGACCACCTCTTTGGGCCGTGTCTTGAGGGTTCGCTGCATATAAATTGGGTCAATCAAGAACGTTCGTTTTTTCTATCGACCCAAACCGTTCAGGTTTAGTCGTAGGTCTGAGTTACGTTTCGTTGTGATGAAGTAAAAAGAGACGGAGATAATTCGACTGAACGAAATCCGGTATTAAAGTGAAAGCGAACGAGGAGTGGCTTGTACGACGCCCCTTGACGTTGCAGCCACGACGTGCACAACAGCTGTAACAGCAGCACGTTTATTGAATTTATTCGACAGCGGCGTAGAATTGATAATTGAGAGAAATTATTATTAATTAACAAATCTTGGAACTGTTGTAATTATAAATATACTTTAAAAAATATGACTAAACCAGAATGAATGTGAACATAAATTAATATTTTCTAACCAACTTGGGCATTTTTTATGACTTTAGTGTAAATCGCAAATTGTATATTATGGACTCTTAAAAAATACAAATTTAAACAACTTCCAAGGGGATTTAGAGGCTGTTCCTTTTGATTTGAAATTTGCACCCATTGGTGATGAATACATTTTTTAAATAGTAACTTAATTAAATTGTTGGATAAGAATGCTCCTTTTAAAGCTAATGTTGTTCGAATAAAGAAGAACAAGTCTTTTTCAATGTATTGCCCATAATCTTATCAAGGCTAATGCTTAATATAATTACTGATAAATAGGAAAATGTTCCCTAGTGAAAGTAGTTTAGTAACAGTGATTTGTTATGTAGTTTTCGGAGTAAGTCAGGAATAAAGCTTGTGATGGTTTGTAATGCCTGGAAGCTACCAGAAATGACTAGCTGATGCAATAGTTCAGAAATAGCTTGAACTGCATGGAAAAATTAACAATCACTTGTAATACCTGGAAAAAAACACCAATAATTTTAATAAGAGATTCAGGATTCAATTGGCCCGCCCGCTCGCCGGACTTAACACTCCCTGATTATTTCTTTTGGGGATACCTAAAAGGAAAGTTGTAATGACGCGATTCTTGCGCCCACCCTGTAGCACGTTACGCCCCTGCGTTGGCCGGTCACCGGGCCTCGAAATAACCGCCGTCGGCAGTTGCTCGCTCGTTCGTCGTACAGAAAGAAAACGTCGATCTCCTCCTCCCCGCCACACGATTGGCGTGGTTTCTGTCACAGTCGACCTCCCCGTGCCCGCGTTCGCGACCTTTTCCTACGAAAATCAACACGCCCAATTTCACATTTTTTCTACCCATCTACGGAACTAACATTTGGCGCCAAAAAGGGCCGAATTTCCAAAAGTCACAAGACCGAAAAGTGGATTTTTTTTATCGTTAACGTATGACGAAACCGTTTTCGATCATCGACATCAGTGGCGCCGCGCCTATAGTTTTTAACACTCCTTTGTGTTCGTTTAACTTGATGGAAAAATAATGCCTAGGGACACTTTCGTAGGATGAACAGTGAGGAGGGTCAGCAACAGATAAAAGTAGAATACGTAATAGAAACAGGAAATCCAGCCACAGCTTCATCGGTGAGTCTTCTCAATAAAAACGTTGTCGGAACCTAGTATGTCTATCTGTACCTACTGTGTGCTGGGGTGAGTGGGTGGGCCCATCGTGGGTGTATCTCGCTTCATCGTATTAGAGGCGGGAGGTCGTTATATTGTCAGCCGAAGGGTGCGTGCAACTTGCCTCTTGTTCATAATATTTATTATTACTGGACTGGACTCACTCTGTAGCACCTAATTTTCTATTTTGGGCGGTTTGTTAGGCTTTTACATACCGACCAATCCTGATCCTGTTATACCAGGTGTCCAGAGACTCTACCGATAAACTTTACAGGGTGATTCTCCCACAAAATATAAGGAATTTTTTTTTATATGACTTGTATGTCCTAAATGTCTTACTTTCGGATCTACAGGGTATTAAAAAAAAGTTTTTGTACTATTACTGTACATTGTAGATTTTTTTTTGAAATTTGCAAAACAATTAATTTTTACCAGTGGCGTTCGTAAGGAATTTATCATAAATATTGTTTAAATCCTTATTTAGTTTTGAGCAAATTTGTATTCACGAGTTTTTTTTATTCGAGACACTTTTTGCGTAAATTAATAAAAACTATTTTTGGAATAGTCAAATTGATAATATTTACTCAACAAGTATTAATTTTATTACTTTAAAATGAATTAACTTTATCTTCTTGGAAAATCAATGAAATTTTTCAGCATTTTATACGATAATTGGGAAAAAAGCAAACAGCAAATGATTTTTAAATGCAAATTAAAATTTTCTTGGCACTTTATTCTAGTGTTTAAATTTTTCTATTATCGATATTTTATTAAAAAAAAAAACAATAACAAAATAAAACAAAACAAAATATTTACATTGTACAAGTGTTGTACATGACGGCCATCTGATTCTATGAGAACGACAAAAAACCGTTTTTAAATACCCTCAAATGCAAAAATCACAGGGTTTTAAATCGGGGGATCTAGAAGGCCAAGTAAACGGACCACATATCCATTTATTTTTTGGTATGTCTGAATTAAATACTGCCGAAGGTGCGGGACGCATATTTGTAAACGACGTCCATGATCGCGATTCGGTTCTAGCCCGAACGCTGGCGTGTCCTCTTCCGTAAACAGCATACGATATTGCAAAATCCGTCTAGTAAATAGCATTCGTGATTGCAAATTCGAAGCTTATATTAATTCGTATTATAAGTAAACAAATTTGATAGATTGTTGGCCTTTTTATTGTAAATTTAATAAGGAAATGAATCCTAGGTTGTAAAATACGCTTTAAAATGTGGTTTATTACCTGTCAGAGTTGTTCTTAGCCAATGGGTCTCTACAATGCAAATTCACTCAACAGTCATCCTTCTTATACTGTTAGACATAAACTCGAACATCACATAAAAATAATAAAAAAAAACAATATTTACTGTTCTGTCAACTTTTGGCAATATTAAATATACTCACAAGGGAACTTCCGCTCCCTTGCATCATCTTAGTCAACATCAATTTACACAATGTCACATTTCAATATATACATATGTCAAACATGTTATCTTCCTTTATTTGACGACTAGCTAGTGTCACCTAAAATAGTAAGGGCTTCAGTCCCCAGACGCTCCACTGCCGCTAAACAGTAAGCATCTCAACGAATTAGACAAAGGATATATTTCTACTATATCCTTTTGTTTATTCGTGTCAATCGAGCCCCAGGTAAGGCCCCCAGTCTTACCAGACAGCACTCGAGGAATTGCGCATTCGTTCCTAATTGAACAGAGGCTTTCACACCTATCTTCAAGATGCGCAAACAGATCTGTACAAACTTCTCATAATGGCCACATATCTACTCAAGATCAACTATTTCTCACATATTCACCACTATTAAATTTAGCAGCCTGGTTTAACCAGTAAACACAACTCTTTTTCCAACACACCAACTTACACACATTTCTCTCAAACGTTGCTTTCTGACTGACTCGCCAATTAATATTTTTGGGTGTCCCCTTAACTCAATGAATATTAGAGATCTTTAGCAATATACGTTATTTTAAATATATCAAGTTATTAATTGATTATGGAATTAATTAAATTGAGATAGAATTATTATAGATCATTAAAAGAGTTTTGTTTTAAATGAGAATACATATATTAAAATATAAAATAAAAAAATATATAATATAATATAATGATAGTTTATACTTTTAATAGAAAAAAAAATTAGAAAAAAATATAAATAAATACGTTAAGTACATTTTTATGGCATGACGGAACACGTTTAACGTATTGCGTCATTATATCTCTGGATTTTATAGGTATTAAAGAAATATCTCGTGAACAATTTGTGGTGACACGAACAAAGAAATCATAGCGTTAACCAAAACTACAAAAAATTGCAAAAAACTACACACAAAACTACAGGAAAATATATTTTTAAAGTTTACTATAAAACTGATCACATGATTGGGAGCTAAAAATTTTTTTACAGAAATAATATTTATAATTTTCAATACTAGAACTACATGCTTAAATAACATAAAAATAATAACATTTGTTTTATTTTTCAATTTTTCTTGCACCTAAGGGCTTATTGTCTTTAACGCATTATTGCAAATTATAAGGAGCCAAGTATCGTTTAAGAGTGTTATTTGATTTTTTTCCTGACTGGAATCGACGCCTTTCTGTGAATTTTGTTTTTCTACGCACAATAGCAGTCGGTTGAACCGATATTTTTATACCTTTACGACAAGTGTGAATTAGTCGTTTTGTTTTTGTGCTAACAGATTTAAAGGCAGTATGTAAACCACTTAAAAGTGAAAAAGAACTTTTAATATTCTTATTATAATTGTTCATAAAGGCATTTATTCCTTCTTGAAAGTTTTCTGGGTCACCCATTAGATTTTCTTCAATATCAGAAACGATAAACATTTACATTCAAAATTATAACTAGCGTTTACTTCCTCTAAAATGTGATCATTATCATTTTGTTCAAATTCGTCATCGCTATTTTGGTCACACAAAGATGATTTTGGGGATCTGTTCAATAAAGAATCATTACCTTTCGTTCCTCTTAAAGGGCAGGATTCCCCGTCCTTTAGTAGCAATGGTTGTAGTAGCTGTTCAGGAGGGCTGATTCCAGTAGCTATTTTATATAAAATGGTTTTTTGAATATCCGATAATATATTGCATGCTGAAGTAATGTGGTATTTTTTAATGACAGCCGATTAGTGTTTACAGATTTTCCTTGTATGGCCTTCAGGACAAGAGCACGTACAAATTTGCGTATCAACATAATATTCTGTACTGGTAGACGAACTTAACACTGAATACTGGAAATTATTTAATTCATTTATGTTGTCGGGGTTTACATCCTTATCATTTGCTAAATATTTTCTAATATCTACTTTTTTCATCACTATATCTAATAATCTTTGTTTATAATAATAGGCTATAGGCCGATTTCAATTTTGTCTACTTTATCTAAGTTAATTGAAAGACTTATGAAGGATCGTCTTTTAAGGTTTCTTCTGGGGGAAGGGGTTCTTCGAGATGAACAATTTGGTTTTCTATCAGGGAAAAGCACCTCTGACGCTATGTTTGATTTCTTGTCCAAACTTCTCCAGGGTGTTAATGGAAGAGAGGCGACTGCGGCGGTGTTCTGTGACTTGTCCAAAGCTTTTGATTGTGTGAGTCATAGGATACTGCTTCAGAAGCTTTCTGCTTATGGAGTTAGGGGTGTTGCACTGAAGTGGTTTGAATGCTATTTGTCTGGTCGCGAGCAGTCTGTGTACCTTAATGGTGACTTTTCTGATAGGGAGTCTGTGGATTGTGGTGTTCCACAGGGGTCAGTTCTTGGTCCCCTTCTATTTCTTGTATACATTAATGATCTTATTACTCTTAGCATATGTGGACATTTTACATTGTTTGCTGACGACACAACGGTTTTATGGTCGAATAAAGATCCCAAGCAGCTTGTCAGAGATGTTGCAGCCGATCTCCTGAAATTAAAGAAATGGTGTGATTCCAATCAACTTTGCTTAAATATGTCAAAGTCCCACATTATTGGTTTCAATTTTCAAGCTGAGAGTCTTGATTTTGGTGAGAACGCATTGGACATGGTAGACAATTCTGCATTTCTTGGTTTAGTCATTGATAAAGATTTAAAGTTTTCTGACCATATAATAAAGTTAAATAAAAAACTTGCTTCTGGCTGCTTCTCTGTTAGGGCAACCGTTCATGAACTGGGGAGAGATGTTGCTCGTGATGTGTACTTTGCTTTGTTCGAGTCGCATTTAAGATATGCTCTTCCATTTTGGGGTGCATGTTCAAATTATCTGTTTCAGTCTGTTTTTGTGCTGCAAAAGAGGGCTGTCAGAAGTTTATTTAGGGCCCATTCTAAAATGCATTGTGGTAATCTTTTCAAAGAGAGCCGTATTTTGACCCTACCATCATTATTTATTTTGGAAACTGCATGTTTAATATTCAAAAATAAGAACAGTTTTCCAATCCGACCATACCAGACAGATTAATAATATTCCCCTTCCTATTCCTCATTTTACATCTATCAAAGATTCATTTATATATCGCGGTTTAATGATTTATAATCACATTAGCGTGGAATTAAGAAGTGTTCAGTCTTTGCGCCAGTTTCGTTGTAAACTGAAGTCATATTTGCTTCTAAAAGCCTTTTATTCGATTGAAGACTTTTTTAAGGCTGAGGATGTTGTGTAGTAGATGCTAAGCTTTTAATATGTTAATTTTAATTTTGAACATACCTTTATGTGTCCCTTTATCTCTGCTACCTTTGTCTACATGCATGTATTTTATTTTATAAAGATTTTGTTTGTAACATTTTCTCTTGCATTTTTTTTTTAGGCATTTTATATGTTGTATAAATTTTTTATATATTTGTTTTGTAAAATCTGATTTGATTGTATTTATTTTCTGAAGCTTTGTCAATAAAATTCGTGTACATGTACCAAATTTTCGACAATAAAGTACTTGAAAAAAAAAAAATAATAATAGGCGTTAAACTAGCTTGTAATAAAATCTACTAATTAAACAAGATTATAAGCCTTGGTTCTTTTTAAAGGAGTGTCCTTAAACAGTCTAAACATCACTTTAACTATATTATTCGTATTAGAGTTCCGCGTAAGAAACTTTTTCTATAGAAAAGACACCAAGTAGCTTCTAACAAACTAACAAGTATGTTCTTAACATAATTTTGATATTTGGGATACTTGGATGTTTTCTCGAAGAATTCTGAGATATTGGATTCAACTTGATCCTCGCTTTAATTTGACATTAAAATATTTCTGAAATATCAGTATGCATCTTGCCTATCTTCAAGCGTAATGCTGTTGCTAGCTGTACAAATCCATTTCCAAACCAATTTTAACACATGAAATGTGCAGAGTAGCAACGTTCCATTTGACCAATATATCTGAAGTACTTTACGCTCTTTTAAATCATCGTCAGTTATAATAACACAGGGACTTATTTCCGTTGGCATGATTTCTATTAAATTCTTTACTGCTACATCAAACACCTCAGTTTTTTCAGAAGTCGTAATGACACACCCAACCGGAATACCTCTTACCGAAGACTGCGTTACAAAAAAAAATATCTTGTGATTTTCCACATCACAATTTCCGGTGGCATCCACAAATAATATTTCAGAGGTTTGAGTTAATAAATTGGCTGCTCTTTGCATCATGGGTGTACATAGAGAAACCGTGTAGTGCTGTGAAACTTCTTGGATTTTAAACAAAGTTTCAGTAGAGGATAAATTTTTATTCAACGTATCAAGCATGTCTTTTCCAGATCGAGCACCAAATGATTCTTTGAAATACTTTTTCCATAAATTGGAAAAATCACTTTTTGTTGGAAAATAATGCCTGTCGGGCATCATTTCATGATAGTCATTGCCAAATATTTCCATTTTTGAGAAACAGAAACTGTGGTAAGCCGACGAAACCGAGTGGCCTTTGTCAAAATACTGAAGAATTTCTTGAATGGTTTCATTTGCAAAAGGGGTTTTCAAATAAGATTTACAAATTAAAAAAAACTCAAAAGTACAAATTTGTTCAAAACTAAATAAGGATTTAAAAAACAAAATTTATTTTTGAAAAATGCAGTGGTTTAAGCACAGACATATTCAATTTTCTTTTTAAAATAACTTAAAAGATAATTGTTATGCACTAATTTTTATATTTTTTTTACGATTAAGTTTATTGTATCAAATTTTGTTTAAATAAACGATTTTTCGAAAAAAAAAATGGCTTCTAGAACAATTTACGATCGCCCTGACTTTTAACATTTGAACTGAAAATAAATTTTTCAGATCATTATAGACTGGAACAATATCGGACATGTAAGTTAAATATCTAAGAAATGAGTTGCTACATGAGTGAAGTGAAGGCTATACAGACTGATGAACAGTATTCAACCAATGGTCTTACTAAAGTACAGTACAGGAATATGATAGCAGAAATACCCGTAAAATCAAATTTGTATAAACCCGAGCATACTGAGTGCTCTGAAAACGATTGTGTCAATGAAAAATTATAGTGTACACGTTAGGGTCACTCCTGATGAAGCATTGAAACTATAATAAAGTGACATTTTGCAATATTTAGATCCAGAGCATTCTTCTTACTCCACTGACCTAGTCTTTTTAGGCCTGATTTAAGTTTTATAATGAACGATAATTTTTATTCTTAGGAATCTCATCACGGTTTGGTGACGAACGTCGTGTCTCCCTCTCCCCTAGCCCTGTTGGCCGCCACCTGTAGCCGTATCGGTCCGACGGACATCCATCAAAACCAAATCAACATGTCGTCCACAACTCCAACTCCTCAAAACCAGCAACAACAGCAGGTCAAACAACAACAGCAACAACAACAACAAGCGACCGTGACCGTTCAACAAACCCCACAAGCGCAGCCTCAACCGCAGGTAAATATTTATTTAATATTGTTGAATCACAGCTGCTGGATTTTATATACAGGGTGTTGTTACAATTCTGCAGGCGATTCTTGAACATTTTATTTGGATTTTCTTCACTTTTTATGGGAATTACTACATCTCGTTTCTACTCATACTCGTTTTTTAATTATTTCCAGAAAAAAATATTAACCATCTCAAATTCTCAAAGTAATTTTGTCCCAGGCGTTTGATAACACTTTTCACTTTTTTGAATTCTATGGATCCAAAGTGATAAAGTTCAACTGCCTGGAAAAAATGTAATTGTATTTATTCTAGGAAACACTTTAAAATAACTCCAGAAAAAAACATCTAAAGGTTCCATGTCGGGCGAGCGAGAGGCCCAGAGTTGTAGAGCTGCTCTCCCAATCCAGCGGTTATGATAATTTTCCAATAATCCCAAAATTGTCATGCATGTATTACATAAAGTTTTTCTAAAGGTTATTTTAAAGTTAAAAATTATTTTCTCGTTTAAGGCGTATGGATTATTTTCGGCCTATATGTGTTTGTTATGAAAATTGAATTATAATAAAAACAAGCCTAATTTATAAACAATATTTGACTTAGGAAACCTGAATTTCTTCTCATTTTACTTTGTAACATCCTAAATCTCATAACTCTAACTCTCTCCTTTTATCTTAAAACACCTCAAAAAAATTGCCTGTTAAATTTGTTGCGTATAAACATTAATTAACATCCTGTGTTTATGGCATATCAATTCAATTATTATAATAATTTTTACAGGTTGTAAGTGTCCCAATAGGAGCAGGAGTAACTGCTCAGCAATTGCAACAGCAGCTGTTACAGCAACAGGCGGCAAATCAACTGATGGCCGCGGCCGGTCAAAACTTGACCGGGTACAGCATCGTTCAAGCCCCCGCAGGAGTACAGACCCTCAGTGTAGATGGGCAGGAGGCCATTTTTATTCCAGCCATGAGTTTGGCAGGTAAATACGCGCTTCAGTGGTCTTGCAACGAACAAAACTATGCCTAATATACAGATTGGCGAATTGAAAAGTAGACATACACATTAAAATGGCAACACCGCTTCTCGCTTACTTCGGCCCGGCACAATCAACGGGTTTCATTTTGGTGTGTGATTGCATACTGGCACTGTTAAAGTGATATTTTAAATTTTTTAAATATTTATCATCTTTTTGCCTTCAAGAATGTAGAAATTGTCACATCAAAGTTTAGAAAACATTGATTGAAAGGGTTCAGGAGATTGAAAGGCGGGAAGAAATGGTTTGTAGTACTTTAGTTCTGGATTTAACACGATCGAGGAAAAGTGTTGGAGAGGAACTGGGTATGCATGATAAAACTGTGACGAGTATTTAGAAAAAACAATTGCATACAAATGTTTTAAATATTCCAACACTCAGGAGAAGTTTCCTGAATGCCACTGGCGAAGAATGGTATTCCATGTGAAACCATGATGATGAAAAAGGCAAATGAAAATGAAAATATCTTGTTTTCAGATGAGTTCTTTTTTTCATTGCATAGTAAACACAATCCTTCCATTGTTTATTACGAGTCTCAGGAAAACGAGCATAGAAGTCTTCAGTTCCGTACTCAGTACCCTCAAAAGTTGAATGTTTGAGCTGGTATTTTGTAGGGCCATATTATTGGGTCATTTTTCGTTTATGGTACTTTGAACGCCAAAAAATACCTTGACTGTCGTTCAATTCCTCCCTGATATAGACCTTAGAGTAAAAGAATTTATAATAAATACTTTTCCTAACCGCCTTATTAGTGGGGTTATCTTAAGGAGATTATTTATATAACATCATAATAGTAGACCAACGAATTTAGAGGAGTTAAAAAACAAAATTGTGGAATCTGCCAATTCCATTTTACTTTAAACTCTTTTGGAACAGGTTTTACGATAGGCATGCATTGCATTCTATTTTTATTTATATTTATATTTTATTTTAATAAGAACGATTCTTTAATTTTCAATATGCAATGCACAGCATAAAAAAATTTTAATTACGAATCTATGCGGGTTTTATACATGTAATTCTCGCATTTTGCCGCAAGAGATTTAACACCCAATGAAGTCGGAGACTTACTAAAATAATCGTTCACCTGTTGGGAACTTTATATGTGTAGTGATCCATTCGCCAATCTGTATACCCTATACTATCTATATATAACTCATCTTGAATAATAGGAGGACAACAACCTCAACAGATATTCAGTCCAGGCCAAATCATACGAGCTCCCGCGGGCATGACGATACCCACGTCAGCAGCCAATATACCCACGACCGTTCAACTGTCCAACGGACAGAGTGTACAGGTGAGTTGGCAAACAACGGATTTAGTAAAAAGCACTTTTGATTGACCATTATTTGCTAGGTACGCCAGGCTGCACAACCCCAAGTTTTTCAATTTCCCATGCAGCAAACCATTCCGGTACAAATACCCATTTCTTCCGGTAACGGACAGACCGTTTATCAGACTGTACACTTTCCTGTTCAGTTTGCAAATACAACAGCAGTTCCCAACATTATACAGGTAAAAGATAAGCATAAATAGGTTGTACTTAATGAATTTGCTTCGTCTGTATTCGACTAACCTTGTGTATTACGTAGGCGGCACAACCTCAAGTAATACCGCAGATAGCCAACATCTTGACTCCCTCAGGACAAATACAGCAAATTCAAATAGCTGTGCCTCAGCAAGCACAACAACAACCACAACAACAGCAGCAGCAGCAGCAGCAGCAACAACAACACCAACAGGCTCCGAATACTTCGGTAGCTCAGCAAGTTATTACTGCAGGCGACTCTGGGGCTCAGTTAACTTTTACTAGTGAGTATTCTTCTTAAGTTATCTTGTTTTCTGTAAGTTTAGGATGTTGCTTTTATATTAATGTTTGTTTGTAAATTAACTTGTCAATTTTTTCCAGAACAACAATGAAAATTAAATTAAATAACATAACATTAACTCTAATATAAAACTTACTTCTTCCAAAGAGTCAAAAGTTTATTCTTTAACTGCTTGAAAGTAATTTTTTTTATTTCTTCTAAGAGTTTGAGGTTGTTTAAAGTTCAGCAGGGTTTTGCAGATTCATGACCATTTTCCGTAACATCCTCATGACCGGGATGTTATTCTGGCATAGTTTACAACTGCCTGGAAGTAGATTCTTAATTATTCCAGGAAATCTAACTTTTTGATTGGAACTGGGAGGTCTTTTTGGTCATATAAAATTACCTGGTTTTCTGCAGACTTAGAATACTACTTTTATAATAATATTTACATATATAACTAATTTTTTTTAGTAGCCAACGGTCAACAATTTACGATACCCGTTTCAAACTTACAAAACTTACAGCAAGTGAGGACAGTAAATAATATCGGAGGACTGGGCAACATTATCCAGATTCCAAGTATCCAAACTGCCGTACCTACCATTCAAAACATCCCAGGTGATTATTATTAAAATAATTTTTTTTTAAACACATAAAAACCACTGTTCACTTATAACTACTTAGGTCTCGGAAATGTTCAAGTGATAACTCAACATCAGCCTCAAATCGCCGTCGGTCAACACATTCAGCAGGACCCGAACGATCCCAATAAATGGCAAATAATTCCACAATTGCAAACCACCACTGCTGCCGCTGCTACACCTCAACAATCTCATCAGGTCTGTCATAGTAATGAGCTTGGAAACGACAATTCGATTATTTTTTAGTAAAAAAGAGCAGGCTCCAACTTAAACTTAGCAATTTATTTCAGTTCTCTAGCATTTATAGTAACTTCACAATTAATTTTCAAAGTTCGAATAAATACGCCATGTTTAATTTTTTCCTTGTACCAGCGCGGCCAGATGATACGTCACAGGCGCCCAAGTGGACGCGACGACCGACGCTAGCATGTCGACCGCGCACGCTGCTTTGTTAATATTATTATGCATGTTTTTGCTGTTGTTTGTGTTTTTCAAAATGTCTGCTCCACATACCTGCTATAAATATTGTATTGTATTTTAATATGTTCATATGTTCTATGTCGAAAAACGCCTTAGACAAGGAAAATGGTTGAACCGGTATTAGCCTATATTTACAATGTTAACGAAGTGAGCCGAATTTTTCTCGCATTATGGTGACACGCTTACTTGTTTTTGAGTGTATTTTAAGAGATTCTTGGTTTTTTAAGTAAAATTTTTGGTTAAATCTATACTTTTTGAATATTACATCAAAGTGGGATGTTCAATGTTTTGATTTAAATTTCGTAGAAAAAATAATTGCCAGATGACATTTTTGCAGATTTGGTGGCAAGCAGCTCGTTTCAGGTGTCATTTACCTTGTCTAAGAAAAATGCTTAGTTTTTGAAAAACAGGGTGTCAAAGTAAAAGCTTATTTTTAATTATTTTTGAATAGAATTTATAGTTTTAAAATATTTACGTTTATATAATGGGTAAGTTGTCTGACTGACGACGAACAAATCCCTGCTCCATTGTAATTAGTCAACAAGCAAAATACGTCAATAATAAAAGTCAAAATGTCAACAAACAAAACCACCCTGTCAAAATAACGCCTGGGCACTAGGCTGTGGCTGGCTGGCTAGCAAGCGCTCTATAATACACCGTCGCGTCGCGTCGGCGTCTATGACGTAGCGCGTAATTGGGACGGAATCTCGGGAGGTATAAAAAACCCCAGACTAGCAGCCCTATAACTTTGCAAATACTTACCCTAACAACTTGAAACAAATACACGTCATTGTTCTTATAAACTTATGTTGTATTTATTTTTAGCGAAATATATATATACAGGGTGTCTCACGACGAATAGACGCGATCGATATCTCAGAAATTCATTTTTCAAAAATTCTGAAAATTTGGCAACATGGCACAGTCGATGGGGGCCACACAACTAAAATATTTTGACAGTTGTGACGTTTTCGGTTATACCGGAAGTAGGTGTCAACTTCGTTATTTTTAATGGAACACCCTGTATATTTTTACATTTTTGGCTTCCACGCGAAATTCAAGGTATATTTTGTGTATAATGTCCTATACCTAAGTGTAATCGTTTTTGAGATATTTTTAATTTCATGTGAAAACCTATGTTTATAAGCCCTAACATAATTACCGATTACTCCCTTTTAGTAGCCTTTATTTATTGGTTAGTTTTGATTTATTTGAGAGGAAGGACCACTTTAAAAAATTATTTTAATGTTTAACTAAAAAAACGTTATAGGGGGGTCAAAAACAAGCATTAAAAATTAAAATAAAAAAATCATTAAAAGTCAATTTTTTTAAATGGAAACCCCTTATTTTTATAATTTTTTCATAAAGATAATTAAAAATAAGGTTAACTTTATATAAGGTTATCTAGTCCAAAAATTGATAGTTTTTGAAATATTGACAGTTTAAATTTGGCCTAATGTTAAAAGCCGTATATTTACACGGTACACGGGTCAAGGATTGTTGATTAGTTGATCATGACGGTTGTCATAGTAACCGCTGGAAGCGGCAGTAAGATAATGGATTATATGCATCAAATTTATAAGTGATTTGCTATTTAAGTTTTCTTCGTAAAAGTGTTATTAAATGTATAATTTAATTAAAAAGTGTACATTTCTATTATAATCCATTATCTTACTGTTGCTTGTAGCGGTTACTATGACAACCATCATGGTCAAATAATCAACAATCCTTGACCCGGTACCGTGTAAATATACGGGTTTTAAGATTAGGCCAAATTTAAACTGTCAATATTTCGGAAACTATCAATTTTTGGACTAGATAACCTTATATAAAGTTAACCTTATTTTTAATTATCTTTATGAAAAAATTATAAAAATAAGGGGTTTCCATTTAAAAAAATTGACTTTTAATGATTTTTTCATTTCAATTTTTAATGCTAGTTTTTGACCCCCCTATATCTTGTTTTAAGCCAAATATTAAAATAGTCTTTTAAAGTGGTCCTTCCTTTAAAATAAAACCGAAACTAACCAATAAATAAAGGCTACTAAAAGGGAGTGATCGGTAATTATGTTAGGGCTTATAAACATAGTTTTTCACATGAAATTAAAAATATCTCAAAAACGGTTACACTTAGGTATAGGATATTATACACAAAATATACCTGGAATTTCACGTAGAAGCCAAAAATGTAAAAATATACAGGGTGTTCTATTTAAAATAACGAAGTTGACACCTACTTCCGGTATAACCGGAAACGTCACAACTGTCAAAATATTTTAGTTGTGTGGCCCCCATCGACTGTACCATGTTGCCAAATTTTCAAAATTTTTGAAAAATTAGTTTCTGAGATATCAATCGCGTCTATTCGTCGTGAGACACCCTGTATATATATTTTTTTAATTTTCCAAGCCCATTATTGTAATATTGAAACTTTTGACGTTTTTTACGTAAATTTAATCTTACCTTCATATAGGTGGCCACTCCTATTAGTGTAACAACAGTAGAAGCTCCACAGTCTGCTACGAACTTAGGAAGCGAAACTGGGGGAGAACAAAAGCAAAAGGTGAGAAGAAGGGCGTGCACGTGTCCAAACTGTCAAGAAGGAGAGCGACACTCTGATAGAAAGAAACAGCACATTTGTCATATCCCGGGTTGTAATAAGGTTTATGGGAAATCCAGTCATTTACGGTAAGTCGCAGCTCAAGAAAATGTAGCCCGCGGTTTAAAAAGTTTAATAGTTGACCGCAAAAAGAAAATTGTAAATTCTTTCACAGACAATGAATACTTTCGAGTCACAAGAACCTTTTTTCTTTTTAGAGCGCATTTGCGATGGCACACAGGTGAAAGACCGTTCGTCTGCAACTGGTTGTTTTGCGGAAAACGTTTCACCCGTTCTGATGAACTTCAACGTCACAGAAGAACTCACACCGGAGAAAAACGGTTTCAGTGTGGCGAATGCCATAAGAAGTTTATGCGATCCGACCACTTGTCGAAGCATTTGAAGACTCATCAAAAGCAAAAACTTACAGTAAGAGCACACACGGACTAAATTATATATACGGATTTTTTTGATGATGAATTCATGGACCAAAAATGAGCTACGACTCAATTTTTTTAAATAGAAACTCCAATTTTTTTATTCTTTATAAAATTTTAAGTATATTACCAAAACAAAAAAATTAAAGTAAATGTTCAAATTGCATATCATTAACTTACAGTAACCAAGTCGATATTCAAATTCTTGTAATACTTTACTTATTGTTTGAGGGCGGATTTGTTGTATTTCGGCTCTAATTCTATTTTTTAATTCTTTTAAACTTTCAAGTTTATCAAAATAAACTTTAGATAACCCCATAGATAAAAATCCAACAAGGTTAAATCTGGCGACCTGGCTGGCCATTCAATAAAACCTCTCCGTCCAATCCATCTATTTGGGAAAATGTTGGTAAGGTAATCTTGTTCTATTGGCGAATAGTGTGGGCGTCGGGGCAATAACCAACACCACCGAAATAAAGAAGGCCGCGGGGCTTCGCTGTGACGTCATCACAAGAAGGCAAATGCTTTGCACACGTTTATGAATCTCGGTAGCGATAAGGACGTGTATTTAGGATAATATCGGCCGTTATAATTAAAGTAGAATGTTTTTCAAGGAGTATGGGTGTTAAGACTTGTAAAAACCTAATTTAGGCAAATAATTGTGTCTCTATCTGTCTCTGGAATAACCTCATAACCTTGTGTATGGCCCCGATAACTTTCGAGGAAGTTAAGATATTAATTTGAAATTTGGTACACATGTTGCATACCTATAAACAATTAGTTAGGATTTCTTTTGAGTAATATCGGTTCTGAAAAAGGGGTAGAAAATAAGGGATGGTTTTTATTCTTTGACAAAAAAAATATTTGGCTTTGATAAAATAAAAAAAAACAATTCATGAGGAATGTAAACAAACTAATTATTTTAAAAAAATATTTGTATCGAGGGTTGTATATAGTATTTGGGGCTCATACTAATATCAAAAATAATACTTAGTATTATTCATTAATTGTAGGTATTACCTATCTTAACTAGTATGTTCATATTTTATCTTTTTTTTTTGTTTTTTTTTGTATTTTTTTTTAAACAGATTTGAAAAAGAAATTAAACTTCAAAAATTCATGTCATAAATTGGCGGGGGTGTTATTTAAGCAAATTTAAGAAGTTAGTGTATCTAATTTCCTTTTACTGCCTTTCCCAAGTCAATCATTTTTTTTGCCACAGTAACAGAACTTATACAGTAACAGAATTAATAATAATTTTTACATTAGTTTCATTACTATGAATATGACATTTTGGAAAGCTGTCTACAAAATTATTGTTTTTAAGATATTCCAATGTGGTCATTGCTAAAAACTTTGCTAAGAGTTACAAATGTTTTTTAAAGAATCCAAACCCCCTTAAATACCTGTAGGAATGTGCACTTATTGTATTTAATATGGAGCAAAAAATTATTGTGTCAGGCGAGTAACGATATCTAAGGATATCCCTTTAGGTAATATTAATAATTTTAATTGTTCAGATATAAAAGATAATGTTTTATTAAAATCTTCACATTTAATAGACTCCAACATATTGCAAATCTGGTTTATAATATTTGTTTTTTCCTGTGAATTAATTTCATTATTGTTTTCTATTTGATTTTCTGAATTCAATTTATTAATTTCATTTAACAAATCTGATAAATCATTAATATTACTTATAGTGAATGGAGTTTTAAATTTATTTATCTGCAATACTATGTCTTGACCGTATAAATAAGTTTCTAGTTTTAAATGTTGGTTTATAATAAGAGAGTATGTTATGATTGGTGCGGGTGAGTATTTTAATTTATACAATATAATATCATTTTGGGTATTAACAGATTTTAGCCAATCATTAGGCAGTACCATTGCATTAAAAATAGGTAAAACTTCTTGGAAATTTTGAAAAGTTATAGTTTTTTGATAGGGCGAAAATTCATCAATACTGTTTTGAATTGCTAGAGACAATGTTGTTGTTCAATTTCAATTTTCTTTTCATCTCTACTTTTCCTAATAACTGGTATAGACTTTAAAATATATGAAGGACAATTAGGGAACTTTAAAGGGATTGTACCTTGTTGAAGTTTGGGATATTTCAATGGAACTTGTAAAGTCTTGCCTGTCTTTTCATCAAAATATGTTATCACCCAAATTATATTTTCCTTGGCAAAATGTGCGTCACAAACCCTACTATACTGGGTAGGTTTAAAATTGTCTCTAGGAATCATTCTTAGCCACTTTTTACACAGTTCTTCATCCTTCGGAAATTGAAACATGTGCCGAGTATGTTCGGCATCGTAATTGCCTTTGCAACCCGGTACACAGCACTTATTAGGCATAATTGCGAACGGCAGTCGGATTATACAATATTTAATATATATAATAACACAATAACACCGAAACCGGCACCGAAACACCTGTTATATTCACCTGTAGAAATACTACAAGTTGTCAACAACAAACACCCTTCTAACGGGATAATGTGTAAAGTGTAAAAGAGTCAGCATTGTTGCCACAATGTGGGTATAATAACCACACATGTCGCGGTCAATAAGTATTACGCCGAATATATTTTCAATGATATTGCGGTTGATTTGGCACCGAGGCTCGGGCAAAGGAACAAGAAATGGGTCGTTCCATTATAAAATTTGAAGGGGGAAGGCGGTAGCGAATTTCTTCGCCTTCTTTGCGTAACGTATTACTTTGGTGACGTCAGAGCACCTCGGCCTTCTTTATTTCGGTGGTGTTGCAATAACACGTCTACAATAGTGATGCGAAGAGTCCGGATTAATCGTCCGTTCAATCCGAATATCAAATTATTCCGAATCAATCCGGATATCTAAATCGTCCGGATACACGCCGCCCGTCGACTCGTTCGACCGACAATGAAATAATTGTATGAGCTTGCACGAGGCTCACGAAGTTCCACCTTCCACCGGCTAAGAGAATCCGAATTAAATCGTCCGGACAAATAACCCGGCAATCGGAAACAAAGCATTTTTGTATTGATATTTTGCATCGTTTAAAATACATTTGATTTATTACATACATAATTAGCTATTTTAGTTTAGTATGTAAAAATGAAATGTATATGTTTTTCGAAAAACAGTTATAAAAAACGTTTATCGGACGGTCGAGCATCGAGCCCGAAACATGGCATAATTTGCCGAACGGACGAGACATCGAGCGGACGAATTAATCCGGATGAAAAAACCGAATTTTCAATTCATCCGAAACAATACTGTCCGGATATTGAATTAATCCGGATTTTTACAACACTAGTCTACAAAAGGACAAAGCGCTCCAAAAAATTTTGCTCGTGATGTCACACGTTTGGGCCATGCACTTTGAGTTGATTTTCGCATGAATTCAGCGGTGTTCGTCCACGGAAGGCTGCATGCAACGCTGTCAGACTTTGCAGATTGCCGTGAACGTTAGGATGATCGATTACTATCTTAAAATAATTAAATCTATATCTTTAACTGCTCTTACTTTACAATTTAGTTAAAAAAAAAAGAGTGCATCCTTATTTTTCTTTTTATAATTTAAACTTCCATTTTTTCAAATTTTATCATTTATCTAATACCTTGTTACTTGCCAATAGGAGTTCTTTCTATATAAATCTGACAACGGCGCATCTACTAGTTGTGCCACCTGATGAAACGAGAGGTTAGGTTGTTTATATTTATGTTCTGACGAGATCCGCAGTTAACATTAGCCCATTTTTGTGTTTTTTTTTAAAAATCGGAACTGTTTATTTCCGCGAAACGTGTATGTTATATTTTTGTAAACTCTTCGCGTACTTTTAAATCGTAAAATCGTAATTTCAGACTAGAAAGATCCTCGGAAAAACCGATTCTCGGTGGCGGTTTTATTTTGTTATATCAGACCTTAATACTTTAGTTCGTGTTTAATTTAATATTTTTCTCCTAGTTCGGTTTGTAGTTTATACCAGAGTGTAAATATGCCTCAAATGTGTTGTGTTCCGGGTTGTAACGGAAACTATAAAAACGGACCTAAAGTGCATGTCTTTGGTTTTCCTACGGATATACCTAAATCTAAGGAGAAAATGGGTAAAAGCCATACACAGAGATGACTTTGAACCCACAAACAACACCAAAGTATGTGAAGCTCATTTTCCTGAAGGTAGTATAATAAAGAGTTCTTTATTATACGTTTTATTATACATATTAAGTTCAAGATTCCAACACAGGTAAAATTTTTACAATAGAACTACTAAAACCATGACTGAAACTTTTGTAACTTTTTTATATAGCGAGCCAGTTTGTGTTTTAACATCAAAATTTAAAACTCCATATAGGCTTCCCATAGTTTAGATGATTTATATGCAATACTTGAAGCAATAGACCTTACTATTATTACCCTGCCTTTGGAGGAAAATGTTACCAATAATGACAACCCCGACTGTGACTTAAATCCAAATACTGCTACCAATACCCTTGGCAATACTATTCTCGATCATGCCAAACCATCAAATGACATAAATAAAATGAAATGTGTGTTCGATTTTGTGTCAAACATGCTAAAAAGTTTTAAAAACATTGAAGACAACAAAATAGTGCATGCTTTAGATTTTATTTGTGAACAATTAGCTTTGCTTACAACTGCAAAGGAAAGGTACAGATATTCAAGTAGTCCCAATAATTTTGACTTCTATAATCTATACTATTAGTCCTCATGCGTACAAGTATTTAAGAAATTAGGTATAGATCCTTAATTTTACCACGTCCTCAAACTATAATGGGTATTTGTAACAAACACATGACTGATCCTCACATAGATTAAGAAAAAAATGTTCTTAACTTATGCCCGAAATGTGTTTAGTTTATTAAAGGATCATGAGAGACTTGTGACACTACTTTTTGATGAAATTCATATTGACCCTTACATAAAGGCAGTAATATCACTGGAACATCAATCAATAATAAGTCTCTAGCTTCCTTGGCATTTACTTAAGTGTGTGTTCCAGCTTTAAGGAAGTGGTTCACATAGCTCCCATCTCCAAAATTACATCAGACATACTTTATAGTTTTATTAAGACAATTATTGAAAATTTAGAGGAAATTGGATACATAGTTTTTAATAGTGTGATAATAATGCCATTAGTCATTTTTCAACTGCAGACCAACTTAGCATTGTTTATCCTCATCCCATAGATAATCAGAGACCATTATTTTACCTATTTGACACAGTTCACTTACTTTAATGTGTATTTAATAATTGGCTTAACTCTAAACCAGACCAAAAATTTTATTTTCCTGATTTTGACACCTCGAAGAAAAAATGTGCTTATTTTTCTGCAATTAAAAAATTACATGAACTGGAGTATACCTAAGCTTTTTAAGCTTTTAAAGTCAATATATGTATTTATGTGTATATAATAACATTTTTTACTACTTAATGGTATAAAAAAAATAAAAAAATACCTAAATTTTGGCGCAGATGTAGGGGAGTTGGGAGTCTGCATTTAATATTACACCATAATATTTTACCTGACATTCAACCAGAACTAAAACATACCTTTGCATGTTTCCTGAACTCTATTCTATTCCCAGCATTTTTTAAAATAAGCCAAATATTGAGATATTAGCATATGAAATCCCTTGGTTTTTAAAAATCGGTGGCCCACATCGATGACGTCACGCGCCAAGCACAAAGGCCTTGTCTTTGAGTGAGTGTTGGTCGGGGGCGCCATCCTGTTGGAACCATATCAAATCTGTCGCTATAAATAAGTTTTCACCATTTGGATAAAGTGCAATTAAACTAGGTACTATCTGATTTTGAAGCAACTCTAAATATTTTTCAGAGGTAAGTGCGCCCTCAATAAAGTAGGTGCCCACGCAATTCCTGCCCATGCGTTTCTTGGGAAATTGTGTGTGACTTTTCATACTCCAGAGTGTGGATTTTCTGGTGCCCAATAACAAAGGTTTTGCCTATTTACGGAATCATTAAAAAAAAAACATTTATTCATCATTATTTCGCAAAACTTAATTCTGCTTATGTGATTATTTTCAATAAGCTCCTGAATTAAATGAATTTTATATGGATGTCATTTATTCCCATGCATATATTTTAGAACACATGATTTACTAACGGCATGATCTGCAGCAACTTGTCAAGTTGATTTATGTGGATTTTCTTGTAAATCGAGCTAAATATTTAATTGTCTGTTTTCTGGAAGCGTGGGACGGTCCAGGTCATATTTGTCTCTAATATGTCCAAAATCTCTGAACTTTTTTTTCTATTTTGCTTACTACCGAACGTGTAATAGGCTTCTCCGGGTATTTATTGTTAAACAAATCGCAAACTTCGGCCTGTGTTCGAGTCTTGTCGCCATATCCTACCATCATCAAAATTTAAATTTTTTGTTTTTTAGTTAAACGCGCCATACTTTTAAACTTTGCAACTACCCTTGACACTTACCTACTGACATTTACATAAAGTAATACATACTGGTTCCATGCGATTAAATGGTGACAAGGTGTCGACAATCAAATATACTTGTTAAAAAACTATGAAAAACATGTTTGAATATGAAACCAAACAGTTGCAAATTTATTAATAATGTTATTATTAGGTATAAGACTTAAAATTCTATGCAGAATTTAAAAATGGAATAAAAAATAGGTAATTCCATTTAGAAAAATTGAAATTAATGGTAGTTGCTAATTTTTGGTTCTTCTTGTATACATGAATACATCATTTAAAAAATGGCTCGAATAACATTAGATGTGTGTGAATGATATGGACACACCCCTGAATTTTAAATGTATTTGTACCAACTTGCGCGTCCTCACTGTATAAGAACTATTTTAATCTTGAACATTTTTTAGGTGCAGCAAGACAAGGAAGTCGATGAGGAGGCTTGGGAGGTGCAGGAGGACTCCACCGAACCTCAGATTAATGAAGATCAAAAGAACGCAGTGTGGATAACAGACAGCAAGAGTAACATTAAATATTCAATCACTCATTTGAACTATTCACAGGTAATAACCATGTCTGATTTTTGGGTTACTAAGTAACGTGTAATAAGGATTTGGTTGTGGCATTTGATACCAAAATGCTTCAACGTTCATATAAATAAATATATCTTTATTTGGTATTAAATGCACATTACATTACATTTGCCCAGAAAGGCGAAGATTAGCTAAAGCCACTTTTATCTCTTAACCGTAAAAATAATAATAATTTCAAATGTTTTGACAAACAAGCAGTAATAGTAATATAAAAATTAATCACAGAACAAATAGAGAGAAAAAAAACTAATTGTGCTATTGTTTCTCGAAGAACAAAGTTTTATAATCATTTTTAAAAGCGAGATATTGGAATTGAAAAATTAGGTCTAAATCGATTATAAATTGTTATGGAAATGTAAGTATAATTACGTGAGAAAAGAGCCATGCTATGGTGTGGCAATGTCAGAGTCTTATATCTCTATTCTTTATTCTCTAATCTCTCTATTCTCCTCTTCTCTATCAAATGCGATTCATGGCATTTGTTGGAATTAATTTCTCTAACAGATATTTTGGCTTTTGGTTTTTATAGAGCTGATACATAAATGTAAGAAAATGAAACATAAAAAGAAATGACATTTTTAGCCACTACTATATATGTCGACACATGATTAAATTTTATTAAATTACACGCAAATCGACAACACGTATTTTGTAGACGTTGCAATTTCTGCTGGGTTATTTTATCAAGACAAGGATAATAATATAGAAAATATTTACAAAGAGTTTTTCCTACATCAAACGTCTTATAAAAGCAACTATAGAAATGGCGACAATAATAGCCCTAAGTCCAAGTGACCAATTTAATAAGGTACAATGCTAGTTTGCAAATATACTAAATTTCCGCTTTTTTTTTCATAGGGATTTTTTGTAACTACTATGGTAGCTTAAAGTTTTATGGTATTAAGTCCTCGGAGAGTTGTAGAAACAATTTTGATTTAATTTAAATTTAGTAATCCTCTTGCTACTGTCCTCTAGTATCTCAAGATATTCATCAAACTATTTGTCTACCTGTAGTTTTAATTAATAATCTTCAACGCATTAATTTAAATGATGTCATATTTTCCACCAGTCTGGGTCATTTTAGCGTCACTTAAGGGATTCTATACGTAGTTTTGCAAAGAAAACTATTATATTGTCCTCATTTAATTATTGATCTCATTCCCATATTTTTTTACGATTGTAATAATAAGTAAGTTAATTACATATAATATGTATTACGATTAGTGAAAGTGTAACCATTTTTCAAAGCGCTTACTTGTATTTTTGAATTCACTAAGATACTTTGTGCTTTCCTGTTATTGGATTGCTTACAGATATCTGTACTTAAATAAATAAATAAAATAAAATGCGTTTTAGGAAGCAGCAACGTCCACCCAACAATCGGCCTCGTCGGAAAGTTCCAACGAAGATGGTGATAAAATGATGATCACAATCAGCGCTGCCGAAACCGACGAATTAATCATCGCTGATCCTTTGGAGAGCTGAAACGATCGTACCGTTTACTTTATAAATACAAATTGTAAATACGATTCTAACTAAATACGGTACTATTTTTTATACAAGTGATCGAACTGTATAAATTGAGCCACTCGAAAGATATAATCAATCTTTTGGTTTTTTTTTTAAAGACAAAATAATTATATTATGAAAGCGATAGCGGGCTGTGATTAAAATAACTTTGTAGGTTTTAGGTTAAGATTTATTTAATCTTATATACTGTTATCTGTATCTTATAATACTGTAAGTTATTTAATTATAAATAACTTACAGTATTAAGTTTAATTTTACTGTTTCAGATCTTAATATATATGTATATTTATTTTTATTCCCTAAACATGTATAGAAATATAATTTCTACAAATAAAGTTAGATGTTTTTACATTTGTATATTCAATTTACGTTTTATTTAATAAAACACATTTCGAACTTCGTTCGTCTTGGATAGGCATTTTCAACGCATTAAACTAGGTTCTTTCAAATGTTTTATTGTGTTACAAAGTTTTGACAAGACATAAATTAAGAGAAAGAACTCTTTATTTGAAAACATCTTGTCGAACTTGCATTGTCTTATTTATTTAATATAACACGACGTTTCGGTTGGTAAGTATCTCCAACCAGCAAACTACTATTCTATAGGCTTATATACTAGATGTGTGCAGCGATGTGGAAAGGAAAGTCATCCGTGAAAAGAGTTGGGGGGAAGACACGCCTCTCTCTAGATCCTACACTGTCCTGAGAGTAGAGGCTTCCAGATGTTGGGTACATCGACGCTTGGCTGGCTGAAGATCCCCTGATTCTGTGAAATGAAAACTGCCTCTACGAACTTCCTCTTCCGCCAGTGCTGTTCCTTGTGCAGAATCTTGGCTTCTGACCAATGGATATTGTGTCCATTATGCCACGCGTGCTCTGCTATTCCGGATTTGGAAACCTCTCCTCTTTGGGTCCAGCTGCGATGTTCCTTCGCTCTGACTTCTAGGGGGCGCTTCGTTTCACCTATGTATGAGTACCACCGCACTCACATGGGATCCGGTAGACGCAATTTTTGGTATCCAACAGGCCATCTGGTTTGGTCTTTGATACCACGATTCTGATAGTGGTGCTAGATCTAAAGGCAGTTCTAATATTGTACTTGCTGGCAATGCGTCGGATTTGTTCCGATGTACCCCTAATGTAAGGTATGGGTAGAAGTCTGGTTGTCGTGGTGGCCTCGTCTCTGATTTGATTTACACGCGTCCTTTGGATGGTCCTACTTATTAGCTTCTTTGGATATTCATTCTGTTGTAGGTCTTTGTAGATGGTATCCACTTCAGTCTTGAGATGCTCGTCGCTTCTACAGATGGTTCGAGCTCTATTGTAGAGTGATCTTATGATGCCTACTTTGATGGTTGGACTCATAGTGAAGATACTGGCCCGTGTGTGTTGGTTTTCTTTAAAATGAAGTTCATAGATTTCCACCGACCTTTTTAACGAGGACATCTAGGAAAGGTAGAGCTGAGTCCTTCTCTGTCTCCATCGTGAACTTGATTGTTGGTCTGAAGTTGTTGAGGTGAAGCAGAAAATCTTGAAGTGCTTTTTCCTCTTTGTCCCAGATGATGAAGGTGTCGTCCACATATCGAAGCCAGAGCTTGGGTTTGCAATGAGAGGCATCTATTGCATGTTCCTCGAACCATTCCATAAATATGTTTGCTACTATTGGGGAAAGAGATGAACCCATCGGAAGTCCTTCGTCTTGGGCGTAGAATCTATCCTTGACCTGAAAGTAAGAATTACGAAGACAGATCTCCAAAAGTTCCATCACCCCGTCCAGAGGCAGTGTGGTCCGAGTTGAAAAAGCTGCATCCTTGCTTAGTTTGTCTCGGATGATGTTAAGAGACTCTCCTATAAGTACATTGGTGTAGAGACTTTCGACATCAAAACTCACCAATCTGTCATTGGTCTCGACTTCGATCCCTCCAAGAAGGTCTACAAAGTGGGCAGAGTTTCGCACGAAAGACGCTGCATTTTCCTAGATCGGTCTAATGATCTCCAAAAGGAATTTCGAGAGTTCTGATGTCGGCGAATTTTTAGAGCTCGTGATGGGCCGCAGAGGCATTTGCTCCTTATGAATCTTGGGTAGTCCGTATAGGTGTGGAGATTTGCTATAATGTGGTGTCAGCCTAGAGCGTACCGCATCCGACAATGTTGAGGAGTACTTCTTAAGTGCTCTGTAAATTCGACCTTCTATGGTTGTCGTCGGATCCTTAGATAGTAGCCTGTATTCGCCTTTGTTCAAAACTTCCTCAACCTTGTTTTCGTAGGTTTCCAGGTCCATAATCACAGTTGCATTGGCCTTATCTGCAGGAAGAATTTTGATGTTCTTTTCACTTTTGAGATTCCTGAGAGCTGTTTCCTCTTCTTTGCTGATGTTCTGCGAAGGTTTCTGTTTTTTAAGTGAGTCCAGAGCAACCCTTACCTCGTGTCGAAATTCATCGGCCTCAGGATGTGGTAGGTGGATTGATTCTACTGAAGACACTATGTCTATAAAGGATGGTTTTGAGGATATGGCGAAGTTTAGTCCTCTGTTTAACACCTTTTGTTCAGCATCGGTAAGGGTTCTTTTTGACACATTAATGATGGTGGCGGGGAGATTAGAGGTTGGTGCTGGTTGAGTCCTGTTGGTTCGTCTGGATTTAAGGTTTTGGAGTTTTGAAAGGTGGCCTGCTCTTAGCTTTTCTCTTAGTTTCTGGCAAGCGAAGTCTATTTTGTCAAAGATTGGTTGATAGTCTTCCTCCAATGTAACTTCTTTGATTTCTTCGAACCGCTGAATGCATTCGATTTCTATTTGTGCTTTCTTCCAACGGTGGTAGCTAAGTTGAGATAGCAGTAGCTCCATACTAGTACGTTCAAGAATACGTTCTGATCTTCCACCTGGTATAGCGGTTTTGAGGCGTAGACCAGTAGGAATGACATTGGCGTCTCTCGCAGGAAGCTGATGTGTTCCTCCTACTTGATCATCTCTTTATTTGTCTAATGAACTCTAAAAAGGTCAAAACCGGTTGTTAACCCTGCAAGTACAGTATTGAATTCTCTAGTCTACCGGTTTGTTCAAATCATATATTTTAATTGTATTGCCTCCTGTACGCAATCGGTCTAAATTTGTGATATCTGCGTTTTTATCCCTGTAATATGTTCTATTTTAATTATTTAACGGAAGAGAGCCCTACATGAAGATGAATTAATGATAATTTGAAACGCTATGGCTAGAAACAAATAGTTTTCTTCAGAAATTGACTAATTTAGTCACAAAACACCACTTCTAATGTAAATACATAATTGTGTTGGTTTTAATGTCATGTTGTCCAGTAGGTTTTCCTAATAATTTCACGCAGTTAACTACGTGTTGGGTTGGGTCACCGTCTATAGATTACAACAGTTGTAATCTATAGACGGTGGTTGAGTTGCCTGGTTAAACTGCTATTTTCGAGTTAAATTAATTTTGTATATCCTCCACTGAGGCCAACGGTTGCTGGAAGAATTAGAGTAATTATGTATTTCTTCCAGGCAGTAGAGACCAGGAATCCTTATAAAGCTTGAAAAAAAAAACCTAAGTGTAGGGTTCTCTGTTGTTCAATTTCCAGATATTTAAAACCCTATGGTAATCTTGGAGTAACTATTATCCAGTAAAAGTGATTTTGTAATTCTTCAATAAAAAAAACAGTAACTTTAATTGTCCAGCGCAGTTGTCACTATTTGATAGTGTTCATTCACTTGATAGATCTTAAAAATTGCGTCTACCTTCCAGGCGTTTTCCGACCATCAGGTGTCGTTGGAATAATTTCCAGTTAAAGTAATTTTTATATTTTTTTGAGAAGTTGAGGCCAGGAGTTTTTTATGCATGGAAAACATGAATGATAATTCTAAGTATCTGGTTCTTTAGTATTCAATAACTCAGTAGCTGCTAGTTAGGAAAATATTGTGTTTCCATTTGAAAGAAGTAGTTATGTTTTTCTTCTAGGCAGTTGAGGCTAAGAGTTCATATACTGCTTGGAAGAAAAAATATAAGTATTGGGTTCTATTGTTTACTACTGTTACTATTCATTATTATTGTGCACTGACTTGATAGCCTCTAAATATTATCTTCAATATACAGGCATTTATTAGGACCGGCATGGGGTTCTTGGAGTTGCCCTTTTCCCAATAAGCTGCCTGGAGGAAAAAAAAAAGAAAATTGATGAAGTAGCATCTAGTTGTCAGGCGTTTCAGCGCTGGTGTCGTTGAAATAATGTGAAGTAAAAATAATTTATGATTTTTTTTCCAGACAGTTGAGGAAAAAAGAACAACTTTAAGTATCTATTTCTGTAATGTCCAGTAACATGATAGATGTTGAAAAATGTATCCAGTTTCCAGGACTTTACTGGATACCCGAGATTCCAGGAGTTGTTATTTTCTAATTAAAATTATTTTGTATTAGTATTTCTTTCAGGCAGTTGAGTAAAAAATTATTCTTCAGTATTTAATAATTTAAGAGTTCTTGGGAAATTCATCCTTGCTGGTTTTCTTGTAATTGTTATTTTTCAGTTAAAATAATTTTGTGTTTCTTCCAGGCAGTTGAGGCTAAGAATTCTTATACTGCTTAGAAAAAAAATCCAAGTATTAAGTTCTGCATTATTTGTCAGAATGTAATTTGTAATGTAATTTTGTCAGACCTATAGCCTGTGAAAATTACATTAAATTTCCAATCTTCTATTGTCCTTGAAGTTGGCGGTTGAGGCCAAAGATTCTTCCGGTATCTGATTCTCCAGTGTTCAATCAATTATTACCTCCTGGAAATTTCATGCGGTTTCCAGAAGAGGGCTCTGGTGACCTTGTTCATATTTTGTAATTAAAATAATTACGTATTGCTTCCAGGCAGTTGAAGCGAGGACCTCTTGAACTGCCTGCAAGAAATAAATCTTTCTGAAATGACTTAATAATTCCTGGAAAATACATCCAGTTTCCTGAAATTCAGTCCCAAATATCTAACCCAATATATTAAAAAAAATATATAATTGACGTAGATAATTGTGAACACTAACGTTCCATTATTTTATTTAAAAAAAATTTAATAAAAAGTGAAATCCGTCCCACATGGGCCGGGCTTGTAAACCTTGGCCCAAATTTGGCAAAGCTATAACGGTCGCAACAATCGATTTACCGAACATATTTTCATTTCATGCAAACCTTGTGGAGCGAACAAGGACGGATATGCACTGGGTAGAACGGTAACCGTTAGACAAAGGAAACCTTCAACGGCGGAGCTAAACTATGCCAACAGCCGCCGCCCCCTTATTGATGCCCTCGACAATCACGACGCGGCTAACAGGGTTTCATACTCAATTCCATAGACGTAGCAACTATTTTTTATTTTATATTGGACCTCTATACATGTTTTGTTTCAGTACTTATTTGAATATATTTTAAGGAAGAAAATAAGTTACTATCCATTGAACTTTTTGTTTTGCATCAACAAATTATCTGTGCAGTAGAATGTTTCCTTTAATACCCAGCAAAGACATTTAATTGTTTTCTTAAGAAATTAAATAATGTCCACAGGAAATTCATATTTCGAAAAGGAGGAAACCTTTGAATACGTGCTGTCTGGGTTCAACCAAAACATTCACATTTTAATGACTTATAGTAGGGTGGTGTGTAATTTACTGACCAAGAATAAAAGCGTGCTACCAAAGCTATTTACAGGCAGAAACTGTTCAAACTTAATATCTAATAGCAGTATATGTATGACAGCCTGCTACCAAAAAACAATTTGAAGTATCACCCTTCTAAGGGGTAGTTTATTCTTGACAATTTCTGATAAAAACGTGCTACCAAAACTATTTACCACCGGAAACTATTCAAAATCGATAACTGATGTTACTATACATATAAGTGCTTGCTACCAAAAAATAATTGAAATAGTACCCCTCTAAGGGGTAGTTTGTATTTGTCAATTTCTAAGAAAAACGTGCTACCAAAGCTATTTACCCTCGAAAACTATTCAAAATCGATAACTGATGTAACTATACATAAAAGTGCTTGCTACCAAAAAGTAATTAAAATAGCAACCCTCTAAGAGGTAGTTTTGTTCGGTGGGATGCTACTGATGCTAGACTGTTTAGCGGCAGTTAGGCGTTCAAGTTTTACTCTCGGTGAGTACATTTTAACCTCTTATCTTTTACAGAGTCAGTAAATTCTTTATTCTTGTATTTTATTTAATGTTCTCGAGAAACCCAACATTATCCCATTTTTGATGAGTGAAATAAAGAATTGCATTGCGAAAGCCCTTAAGAGACTCTCAAGTAAGTTTTGTATTCAAATTTAAATAAATTTTAAAATATGAACAAAACCGGTCCAGCTTTACTTTATGTACTTTAACTCAAAAAGACAGACTTTACAAATCGACAAGCGTGTGAAAAGTAAGCTCTTTACGCAGGTTAGTAAAAAACTTTATTTTTACTATTCATAGACGTCCTAAAAAAATCTGTAAGATACCAACAGGTTTAACGCGAAAAATGCCCCAGAATACTGCGGCTGCCACTGTTTTGTCTCTATTAAGAAAATGAACACCTGCAACTTTTTTTCACCCGAATTTTCTTTTCGATGTCGGTCGATTAGGATGTGGTGCGTTGTCAGTTTTTATGGTTTTTTTATTGCTAAATTTTTCCTGGATAAACCCGATAAACAATACATTCCTTGTTCATTATATCGTTACATCTCTAACATAGTGTTATATATTTAGAGAAGCTTCTTCCATCAGTCTCATCCCAGAAGAACGATCGATGGAGAGGCAAACATCTTTTCCCAGCGATGGTGACGAGTCAGATTTTAAGGAAATGGCTTCAGATTTGAATGTTACAAAAACATTTTTGAATTGATTCAAAATTTGAGAATAATAAACAGTGCATCATCTACGGTAGACAGATATATCCTAAGGATTTAGAATGTCTTGTGAAAGATGAAGGAGGTGTAAACTTCAAAGACCTTTATTTGTCAGATGTGATAATTGATGTTTATTTAGCTTTTCTCGTAAACGAAAAAAAGATAAAAGCATCGGTTGATATCTTTCCAGTGGAAAGATATTTAGTTAATTTCGGTTTGTAAAAATGAACATTTTGTTTTGATAGTGGTGCTAAAAAAGTTCAATACTATACTATGCTTAAATAGTATAAGAAGTGATATAGTATATCGCAATGAAATTATCTTCGTCATGAAAGTACTACAGTTCGTTCATCAACAAAAGCATATAAGTTTATCCGAAAATTGGAATCTCTACCGGCCAACGGATTTACCTGTTCAGTATAACTCATATGACTATGGCGCTTATGTCATTCTTCTGTCTGAACGCATAGCATAGAGAAATGAATATTAAACTTTTAATTACTCTATGCTCATAGTTACCGGATCTTCCAAGGCTTTAGCATACCATCAATCTCGAGAAATCAACAATTACAGAATTCACATTAAAAAACAACTGACTGATTTATTTTACACTACAACTTCAAATTTCCGTACCTTTGCTTATGATAAAAATATAGTAGAGAAAGGTAGAGCAGGCTTTAAAGGAAACATTATCATAAAGGAAAACAACCAACTACCTCACCTAAGCGGAAAATCTCTGACGACATCATTACAATTTCTACAGTGTGTATCAGTTAATTATTGGGATGAGGATACGGCTGGTTTCTGTCATATTGGTGCAGCCAAGTGTTCCAATATTTTTGAAGAGATGATCTTGTGTATGAAATGCTATCATTGGTCTTCAACAAAAGCCCAAACAACTTATCTGTTTAACATGCCAGGATTCATAAACATAATTAGTTAGTTTTAATACTCGCATAACAAATAAAATACATATTATACCAGGAAATGTTAATAATAAATTACGTACCAGAAAATTTATGTTGCGTTTATTTTACTTCTTCAAATTTTCTAATGCCCAACAACAACAACAAAAATTAAAAATCATGATTAAATAGTCCCTTAGGGTAAATAGGAAGCAAGTTTTATAGTTTAGGTAGCTAATGAAAATTGTCAAAGATCTCCATTCCCTGGTGGCGTGCAACTTCTATTATGATATTCTGGTAGAGAGCATTTATACATATTATAATAGATACCAAGTTTGAATAGTTTCCGACTGTAGGTTACTTTAATAGCACGTTTTTAGTAATAATTGTGAAGAACAAACTACCCCTTAGAGGGGTGCTATTTCGATTATTTTTTGGTAGCAAGCACTTATATGTATAGTAACATCAGTTATCGATTTCGCATAGTTTCCGGTGGTAAATAGCTTTGGTAGCACGTTTTTATTAGAAATTGACAAATACAAACTACCCCTTAGAGGGGTGCTATTTCAATTATTTTTTGGTAGCAAGCACTTATATGTATAGTAACATCAGTTATCGATTGATAAATAGCTTTGGTAGCACATTTTGATTTTTGGTCAGCAAACTATTTTTACCCTTATAGTAGAGTCATATATTTGACAAAGTCATATATATAGTCTTGATAATGACCTATGCCCGAAAATACTAGGCAGATATTAGTAACTTGCTTGACTTTCCCGATAGAGAGGTCATATTTCCAGATTTCTATAATTTTATATTTTTCTTTATTCTGGTTTTATATTCCCACTTGAGGCGCCTATGTCTCCCATCTATACTTTCAGCGGCAGGCAACCGATGCCAAGTTGAAAGACCCTCGGATCCCTCCCCACCAGAGGCAGTCCCCCAGGTGACCTGGCGTGGTTTCGTGCGTTCTCTTCACGATTTGCACACCGTGCTCTTGATTACGGTAACCCGCTAACACGCCCAATTTCACATTTTTCTTCATCATATCATATTTCTAAATGTGTGATTCTCTTCTTAATAATAATTGTACTGTGATAAATTGATAATTACATTTGCATAAGGACGAAAACCAATTTCGGAAATATCTACTGATAATACTAAAGCGTATTGGAGACAGTGACGAAAGCGCGAGACAGCGGCGTCCGCACTACGTGTTTATAAATTATTGTTTGACTTATTATCAAAAACAATATGGAAATATTTAATATTGGGGATGATTGATGAGATCCAACGTGGAACGACTGAATACATCTTGGAAACCACAATTTTTCAGGCAAGTGTAATTTAGGCTCAGTGTAGATCTAATATTGTGGAAAGGGTGGGTCTGACGTGGGTGTTTCCGAGGAGGCGGTGATCAGCATCATCGTGACTTGAATTGCTTCAGCTCAATATCAAGAAGGGTAGTGGTTATTCGGACATAATATAAGCCACATTTTTTATGGGTGGGATTTGTCCATTTGGGGTTTTTAGACTAGGCATATTACTTTTTCTCTCCTATTTAAAAGTCTCTATGTAAGGAGTATGCACATATGGGTTGAGCCATCCCAAGCAACACATTATATATTATTTTCGTTAAATATATATTTATTCAACGATAATTTAGTACATTTTTGGTTTTGGTATATTTATCAACGGTATATGTAACTGTAGAATATACGGATATCATATACGATTCTGTTTACAAAAAGGAGAAAATATCGGCATTTGAAAAGATTGACATGGGATATTATCACATATTATCCAATCTAAAAGAACGCTGTTTTTATTGAAAATATTTATATATCAAATTTAAATAAACAGTGTTGTTAAATTAAATATTGAATACTATATTTTCTGCAAAAGTATGGTTTTTCATCAACACAACCCTTAACCACCCCAAACATTTGCCCAGTAAGAAATTCCTTTGAAAAATCACCGTTTTTCGTCCATAATATCCAATCTAATAGCACTGTTTGGCATTAAATATTTATTAATATACATATATATAATTGTATCAAATTTAAATAAACAAACTGTGTTATTAGATTAGATATTAAAGATAAAATCAGCTGTTATTGCATTATTTCAGAAAACAGTGATTTTTGAATCATTCAACATCAATCAGGTTATGAAAAAAATTTTTTTTGCAGAAAATAATTACTTGAGAAAAAAATGTTTTTTAAGAAAATTATAGGTGATAAAAATCTATAGTTTTTGTATCTATACTTTTCTATACATATAACATAATATTAAATTCGTAAATCATGAGGACATTTTATCCGATATTTATAGTTGAAGTTCAACCAAAAACGTACATTTGGTGTGAACCAAAAAAAAAAACATTTATTTAACCATCGTGTGTTGCTTGGGATATGAAAATATGAAATTGTATACCTACCTATTATACAATAGCACCAGTATCAAAACTTATATTAGACTAGGTACTTGGTTTTTTTTTCACCTATTTTTACCTTTCTTACTAACTATTATATTGTATATATTGTTTGAAAGTTAAAAATGTGCCTTGAATATATGCTGTACTAGGGATGCCTTGAAAAAAATAAAATTTACTAATTGTTAATTTTATAGGAACCTGAGAATAACAGTAAAAGAACTCCCTCCCATTTGGCACTCTTGGCGTAGTTACCTGCAGCCGAATTAGACCTGATAATCAAATTGAAAAAAACCAATCAGGGTCGATCAACATGTCCAGTACCCCCACCTCACAGAGTCAGCAACAGGTTAAACAGCAACCCATCAATGTTGCTGCACAGCCACAGGTAGAAATAGAAAAAATGTCCATCTTATGCCTAGCAAACTTATGACAAAATTTTCCTCTATTTGAAGGTCGTCACGATGCCTGTGGGCGCAGGAGTAACCGCCCAACAGCTCCAGCAGCATCTTCTGCAGCAGCAGGCGACTTCGCAGCTGGTCGCAGCGGCAAATCAAAATTTGACAGGGTACAACGTGGTGCAGGCACCCGGTGGCGTTCAGACGTTGAACGTCGATGGACATGAAACTATATTTATTCCGGCCATGAGCTTAGCAGGTAAATAATCATTTCTAACACAATCAAATAACGAAACAGTTTTCACACCATTAACCGTGACACTTAACTGTAAATGTTAGCATCTCTGGGAGAAGACTAAAACTAAACTAAAGTTAAAAAGATATTTACAAGTGACTTTAATATAGTAAAAGTGTACTGATGGAGCGAAAAATCCTATGAAGCATGGCTGAATAAACCTTAAACATTCAGTAAATTATACTAATTCATTATAGGGAATTGGATTTTTATCTCTATAAAGAATTATGCAAAGTGAACAGTATTTAAAACAGTGTTTAGTCAAACTTGACTTTTTAACTCTTACGTATTTCACATAAACTTACAATTAATCTCATAGATCCCGGTCTTTAAGACATATAAAAAATAGACATTTTATTAGGACAAACATTATTTGTCTACTTGCTTAGGTTTCCAAATATCCAAAAAATTCTCCAGGGAATTTAAATAATTTGCATCTTATTCCAGGCATTTATCGTGACTTTTATATAAGTTACTAGGCATTTGTCATGATTTTTCACGTTTTCCAAGTATTTGGTTGGCGTAATTTTTTACATTTTTTCCGGGATTTAAATTAAATTATTCTTAAATCTCTGGAAGAAACACAATATTACGCCAAGTACCCTAAAAGAATAACGCAATAAGAAGTTAAAGTCCTAGAAGATAAATTTTCAACATTTTTTGGTAATACAAAAGAAATACAAAACAAATTAACACACGCGGAAAACTAAAAAAAAATTAATGTTTTCCAAAAAATCGAAATAATTTATCAAGGAATTGTAAATGATTTTTTTATATTTTTTAGGTATTTTGGTTGGCAGGGATTTAAACAAAAAAATCCTCATGCAAGATGTACCTTTAAAAAATAACAGAACAACATCAAATTCCTGGAAGATAAAAAATAATTTTGTACTTTTTCAAGTTTCCAACATTCCCAATAAAAATATTAAAGAAATAGGCAAACTAAAATAAATTCATGTTTTTCAGAAAATTATAAAAGAAATGATTTTCAATTTATCAAAGAACTTTTTGGATATTTTTCTTAATATTTCACGTCATTTTGTTACAGGAATTTGAAATTATTTTTCATTCACCCAGACAGCACAAACACATTGCATGCATAGGTATCCCTCCGGAATATTATCTAATTATTATATTCATATCTCCCAGGAAAATCTCATATCACTATTATGAACATCCCAGACAGGACAAATGTGTCCTATGGACATCCAAGGATGCCAAGTATTGATTCAAACTAGGTCGAAATGTCCAAGGATTAATAATGGACGTCCTATATGGATAATAATTTTGGGCAATCCAATGGACTTCTAAATAACTTTGTCCAATGGAATTCATGATTCACCTTTCAAATGATGCTTTAACATGTATAATTTTTGGGATATTCTAAGCATATTGCAATTTATTTGAGATATAGATATTGGATGCTATCTGGGTAGCTAATATCTAAAATTAGCTATTTGTTCCATTTCTATAAATAGGTAGACAAGAGTATCAAATTTAGTTATTTGTTTCTTGTTCAAAAGGAGAAAGGCAATTACCTACCCATGGCTGTACCCTCAAGTTGTTCATAATACAAATTGTTTTAAAAAATATTTTTTGAAGAAAGTTTGAACCACTTCTGTCCAAGAAACCATTACTTTCTAAAATTCAATCAGATATTTGAAAGTTTCTGGTATAGAAATGCTTGGTAACAATGAAGATAGATACATCGAAAAAGAATTTCGTCTTCGCTTAAAATTAACTCTTGAAATAATTGTTGACTGTTTATGACTGAAAAACATTCATAAGGGCAGTTGTCTCAAATTGCTTTTTCAAAAACTTTGTTTAAAATTCAATATCCTCTAATGGAGACAGACAATTTGCCTCATTTAACAATACAATTTTAAAATTGTTGGGTTCGAAAGTTGTTACTTGAATTTCAAACAAAAAGAAAAAATAAATCTTAAAAAAATGCTATAAATTTAAAACTCGTAGAGTAAATTAGGTACAGGGAAATTTAGATAAATGTGGCACCCTTGCTTAAATTCCTTCCTGACAGAATATACCTATTATACATTAAAATATTTGTTTGTTTACATTTTTTTGGTTAAATTTATTACGAAATATTGCACGTTTCACGCAACATTAAACAAAATATTCTCAGTTGATAAATATTTCATTTAAACCTCTAAGTAAGAATAAATTGAAACACCACTGGTTCTTTCTACCTGGAACTTTTTGGAAGGAGGAAGGCCCTATTGCAATTTTCAAACTTGTGACCGTCCTACTTCAATTTAGTTATAAAAGGTAAAACTATTTCTTAGAAACCCAACCCAACTTGTAGAAAATGCCTCAGTTCAACACATTAGTTTATCAGAGATCGACCATCAGAGAGTGCTTGTTGTGGTTCAGTTCCAGTTAGGTATATAGAATTTTTGTATTAAAGTAGAAATATGTTGGACAAAATAGCTGATTCAAATGAGTCAGGCGCAGTGGTTAGTGCTAGTGAACCTAATAGTGATCAAGGAATTACAAAACTTGAGCATGTTCAAGTTGAAGAAAACTCATCATATCAAGAGTTTCTTGTCATTAATGATCCGCAAGGTATAATATAATTTTCTATTAGACATAAATAAAACTTTTGCAAAGACAAACACTTACCTTAGATTGTCCTCATTGTTATTTAGTACCTACACTAGTCCTTTTTTGTAAATTATACACAAAATAATGTTTGGAGTTTTACATTTTTTTAAGGTGGACAACAATCTCAACAAATCTTTAGTCCTGGCCAAATTCTAAGAGCTCCAGCGGGAGTGACCATACCTACGTCCACTGCCAATATTCCAGTTCAGTTATCTAACGGTCAAGGCATACAGGTCAGTACTAAAAAGAGTACGCCCAATATTAAGAAAAAAAAAAAGTAGAACTGTTTGGTTTTCAATTTAAAAGGTTCGGCCTACGCTACAGTCTCAAGTTTTCCAATTTCCAATGCAACAAACTATACCTGTTCAAGTGCCAATTTCATCGGGAAACGGCCAGACTATTTATCAAACCATTCATTTTCCCGTTCAGTTCGCTGCGGCATCAGCTGTACCCAATATTATACAAGTAAGAAAAAAACATAAATTATTAAAAATTTATTTAATAGTAGGGTAACAGTAAGGTACATTCTCTTCTTTTCATTTTTAGGCCGCTCAACCTCAGATAATTCCTCAAATAGCGAACATTTTAACTCCATCTGGACAAATCCAACAGATTCAGATAGCAACGACTATGCCCCAGCAAGCACAACAGCAACCACAACCTGCTCCTACTCCATCAGTGTCTGTTGGACAACAGCAAATTGTCGGGTCAGGAGATGCAGGAACTCAATTAACATTTACAGGTAGAATGATCAAAATATGTTAAACTCATTTTAATTTTCAAACATGTATATGATTAAGGTAATAAAAAAAATAAAATAGAGAAGAGCAAACCATAATTAACATAAAAAAAATGGATATGACATCTTAAACTAATAAAAACCCATATAATAACTATCAACACTTAAATAATAGTAATTTTAATGTAATCTCAAATCATTAAAATACTTAGCTGCGGTACTGATTTTCTGAAATTTTAATTTTTATGAATGTTTTTAAATAAAAATAAAATAATTTTTATTGTATGCAACAAATAAATTACATCTATTCTATATATGTATATATATACAAAGGTGAAAAGTACCGCTAGGCATGTTTTAATAACCAGCACAATAAATAATAAAAAGACATTTTTCAACACACAATTTTCTTAAAAATAAAAATTTGAACAAAAATGATTCAGAGAACCAACCATACCAGAATAAAAGTTACACCCATATTAAAATATCAGCAGTCTCCAAAAGTTCTTTTTAATTTAGACTTAAAAGAGGCCATGCCTAAATCTTTAATTTTTGCAGATAGGCCATTGTAAATACAGGCAGAAGTATAAATGAAACAACTTTTCAGAAATTAAGTCTTATGCCAGTGTGCTTTTATAGCGAATATTTACATTATGTGTATCTCCCCTTTGAATAAGGAATTCTGACAGATATTCTGGTTCATGAAAATTAAGTAATTTATGTACAGTGCAGCTTATACCCAAAAATCTTCTTTGGGCCATATTAAGACTATAGACCTGCTTTACATGCTTACTCATGTGAACCCTCTGAGGCAAATTTCTAGTAAATTTTACACAGGAATTTTGAATTTTGTGGATTTTATATTTATTTTGTTCAGTTAAAAAAGGACCATATACAATATTTAAGTATCTAGCAATACTAAGCACTAAACTCTCTGTAAGGATTTTTTTTTCACAAACAGCCTTTTATACTTTTTGAAATTATTGACAATTTTTAAATTTTATGTCAAACTTGATCTTGGAATAAGCAGAGAAATATGGTACGGATAAGGATAGGTTATAACACTTTTATATTTATATGTATTCAAGAGACTGCTTCTAAAATAAATAATAGCAAATGTCAGCTTTATTTCTTTTTTAAAGATTGGCTTGCAATAAGCAGCACCTAATAATTCCATTTTTATATAACTTTCAAAATGTTATTCATTATTTTAGCTGCTAACGGTCAACAGTTCACACTACCGGTGTCCAATTTGCAAAACATTCAGCAAGTGAGGACTGTCGGTAATATTGGTGGCTTAGGGAACTATATCCAACTACCTAATATACAAACGGCTACCGTTCCTACAATACAACATATTCCAGGTAATTTTTAAATAATTTTTTGTTAGATAAGATTTATTTTTATGTAATTTGTATTTACAGGTTTAGGAAATGTTCAAGTAGTGACTCAAGCTCCCCAACTAACCACCGGGCAACACATCCAACAGGATCCAAATGATCCAACAAAGTGGCAAATTGTCCCTCATATTACTACTGCGGCTGCTACTCCACAACCCGTTCAGGTAAAGAATTAAGTATTATTTTTTGTCAACTGGCATATGTTAAGCATTTATTTTAATACAAATGTTCTCTAAATTGGGGATCCTATATGGTGAAGACAATTGGTCTCATTTTATTTTGGTAAACAATATAGATTTGGAATTGTTGGGTTCAAAAGTTGTAACTTTAAATTATCTAAAGAGGAAATAAGATTATGCAATCCTTGGCATTTTGATTAATGACTCTTTAAAATTTTTTATGTTTTAAAATATTCAGCTTTTAAATAGATACGATATTTTTCTCTCAGTCGTTAACCAATTTTGGAATCTGAGGTGTCTGTCCATAAGATATCCCTTTGAAGTCTCTGGTATTGAAGTTATAATTTAACACTTAGTATAAATTCCTCCAGGTTGTTTTTTCTCATTAAAAGACTGAGAAGAACTAATTTTCAACGATATTAATTGGATTTCTTTTAATGGTATCCTTTCAACTCACCAACTTTTTTAGTTTTTTATTTAGCGATGAAATCTTAGCTAATATATTCTTCTAACTCTAAAATACCACATTTACTATATAAATACTTGATTTTGAAATCTAGCCATTTTTTCTTCAAAAACAAAATCCAAAAGCAAGTACATCAGTCTTTTTCGAAAAATAGGATTTACTTTTAAAAGATACATCAATAAACTTTGGCAGGGCTGAATGGAGTTTGCAAGTTTTTAAAAACCAAACATTTGCAATAATTGATTTAGTATGTTATCCTAGCGATCCAGTTTAATTGTTTTGTGTTTTAAGGGTTAAGTAAAATCTATTTTCTCTTTACTGCCAACCTTTTGGCCTATATTAAGGCCTTGTTCGGGGCGAACAGAAAAAATCACGGCTGATTAATGAATCAAAATTTCGTATTGATCTTAAATTATAATATAGGTTGCAACTCCTATAAGTGTAACAACGGTAGAGACCGCTCAGCCCGCGGCTCCCGCCACTCCGGACAATGAGTCAGAAAAACCGAGAGTTCGTAGGGTCGCGTGTACCTGTCCGAATTGCCAGGATGGAAAACGAGACTCGGACAGAAAAAAACAGCACGTCTGCCATATTCCAGGGTGTAATAAGGTTTACGGAAAGTGCAGTCACTTGCGGTAAGCAATAAAATTAATTTGCCAGCGCAAAAAGTATATATTCTTAACCATTTTAGGGCTCATCTGCGATGGCATACAGGGGAGAGACCGTTCGTGTGTAATTGGTTGTTTTGCGGCAAGAAGTTTACCCGTTCAGACGAGCTGCAACGTCACAAAAGAACCCACACCGGAGAAAAACGGTTTCAATGCGGAGAATGCAATAAGAAATTTATGCGATCCGACCATTTGTCGAAACATTTGAAGACTCATCAGAAACTAAAACTGACAGCCGTAAGTCATAATAATTATTATTTTTTTAGTCAAATGTAACGTGCATATTTTGTTTACAGCTAGAAAAGGAGGAGAACGAAGAAGAAGTCTGGGAAATTCAGGACGAGCCGGCACCTCCGCTGGAAGAACAAGATTCCAAAGTCTGGATCACCGATAGTAAGAATAACATCAAATATTCGATAACCCACTTGAATTACTCAGATTATAAGGTACTAGAATTTTATTATTAAACTATCGTTGTCTTGCAATTCGTTTGTTTATTTAGGAGGCAGCGACTTCAACTCAACAATCGGCCTCCTCGGAAAGTTCAAATGACGATCAGAAAATGATGATAACAATCAGCGCGGCCGAAACTGACGAGCTCATCATCGCTGACCAGATGGAGAGCTGAGATGGTGCCATAGTTTACGTCGTAAACTGTTCGAAAATTTAAATATTATGTAAATAATCAATTAATATATAGTTGCCTTATTAGGTTCAAATTTAAAATGTGTGTGACACTCTATAACTAATAGTGTTATGCAGATTGATGCACGGCTGTGACTAAATATATTATGTAGCTGTAAATAAGCGATTACACGAATGTTATATAAGTCGATTTTTTAAATATATGCCTGTTTTTATAACTTGTGGTGTATATTTTTATCATTAAAAAAATAGTGTTCAATGTAGTAGTAGTAGTTCTACTACATTATATTCATGTTATGAAAATACACCTGTCAATAAATCTACTATGCTGCTGCACTATTTTTTTAGCTGAAGAATATGATATAGTCACTTTAACCGAAACCTGGCTCACAGATGGTTTCCATGATGCAGAGCTGTTAGACAACAGATATAGTATAATGAGAAGCGACAGGAAAGATGGTCGAAGGGGAGGTGGGATTCTTGTAGGAGCTAAGAAGAACTTGGACATGAAGCTCGTCCCCATTAATATCCCTGAGGATTCTAGTCTTGAGTGCTTACTGGTAAAATTTACAATGCTACCACCAAATGCTAATGTTGATATATATGTGCAATTTTTTAACCTCTTTGAATGTATCTTAGATAAGGATGTAAATATAATTATCTTAGGAGATTTTAACGTACCATTCTATGTAACAGAAGGCTGTGAGAAAAGTAAGTTGATAAATAACTTTTTAAATTTTTATAATTTAGACCAGCCATAATAATGTCTTTAACAAAATGAAAAGAAAGCTGGATCTTGTACTATCTAATATGCGAATAACTAATTTAGAACACTGTGGTAATCCAATTCTTGATGAAGATCGGTACCATCCTGCTTTAAGTACGGTTTTTACCGATATCTTTGAATCACATAAAAAATCATGATTACATTAACTATGAATATATTTATGACTATTCAATGGGCGACTTTTATAGGTTTTATACATTATTGAGGGAAGTTAATTGGGCAGAACTTGAAAGGGCTGACTATGTTGACATGTACACTCATGTGTTCTATCAAAAGGTTTATGGATGCTTAGACCTGGCAATACCCAGAAAGAAAGTTAAAATAGGCACACGAAAACTCAAAAGTTTTCCAAAATACTTCTCTCTAGAACTAAAGAAAAATATTAAGTTAAAGACACATCTGCATAAACAAATTAAAAAAGGCAGTGCCAATTTTCAAATTAGGAATGAATATAGCAAAATTAGAAGTACAGTGAAATATCAAACTGCACATGAGCTTCAAACTTATCATGAGAATATCGAGAGAAATGTCAAAACTAACCCAAATAGCTTTTGGGATTTTGTCAGGTCTGGGCGTTCAAGACCTGGTGTTCCGGCTGAGGTATGCTATGGGGAGTGTACTGTTAGCGATGCTCAGGAAATAGCTGACACATTTGCATTATATTTAAGCTCAGTATTTTAGCAGTTTGAAAAACCTAACTTTGATAAATCTAGTGGCAACTTTTCATTCTCCAAGATCTCTGAAATGCAAATTCAAGCAGCCATTAAGAGATTAAAATCAAAAAAGGCCACTGGCAATGATAGTATCCCCTCATACATTTATAAAGGTTGTTCTGATATCTTGTGCACTCCATTAAAAACCAATTTTTAATTTGTGTCTAAAAACAAACACATTTCCAGAAGTGCTTAAATATGCTTTGGTTACTCAAATCCTCAAATCAGGAGATAGTTCTTTGGTTGACAACTACAGACCAATTAGCGTTCTTAATTCTCTCGCAACTCGCATTCTTCTCGCTGAAAGCATGTAGGTTTATGGTATCTTATCTTACCGGAAGGCCTCAGCAAGTTAAAGTTGATAAAAAATTGTCAAAAATATATATAGTAACATCTGGGGTGCCTCAGGGCAGTAACCTTGGGCCTCTCTTATTTCTAATTTTTTTGAACGATTTGCCAAACTGTATAAAGCATGCTAGATATCTCGTGTTTGCTCATGATTTTAAATTACTTATGCACATAACATCTCTTATTGATTGTCTTGAGCTGCAAATTGATTTGAACTTGGTGACCCAGTGTTGGTGAACCAGTTTCAGAGAAAATAAAATGTCATTAAACATAGATAAATGTCAAATTCTAACCTTCACAAGAAAAATTTTGATTACAAAATTGATAATTTATCGTTAACTAGGAAAAGTAAATTTAGGGATCTTGTAGTCTGTTTTCAAACAAATCTCAAATTTAAGCAACACTATGAAACTATTGTAAACAAAGCATATAAGCTTCTTGGTTTTGTAATAAGAAATACAAAACATTTTAAAGAAATAAAATCAATAATAATTCTGTACAACTCACTGGTCAGACCGATCTTGGAGTATGCCTCAGTTATCTGGGCACCTAAAGCAATGGTGCATATTAATATGATTGAAAGGGTCCAAAAAAGATTTTTAAGACACCTGTACTTAAGAACACATAATGCATATCCTTATATGATCTCCTATAATAGTATGCTAATTGAATTTAAAATGGTACGATTGAGTGTTAGGCGTAATATGAATGATGTCTTATTTATTTACTACATAACTAACAACTTATAATATAAGAACTGTTCTTTAATTAATCATCTATCATTTGCTGTTCCTAAAATCAATTTGAGAATAAGAAATAACAATCTTTTCCAGAGTTCACCCTCAAGTTGTTCGCCATTTAATAGAATGATGCAAGAATGTAATAATTATATACAAAAATATGATATAGATCTCTTTAATATTAGTATTCGCCAAATTAAGACTGATTTTGTATCCTTATCTGATTAATCATTTACTTGTTAATCTGTTCTTTTTGTTTTTGATTTTTAATTGTAAGTAGGTGTATTTTATTAAATGTTATTAGTTTTAGTGTAGGTTTAGTTTCATCATTGTTATTGGTTTTCCTTTTTCTTTCTGCAAGCCAGTAAGGTAAGCACTCCCACATATAATTACATTTCAAATATGTTTGTAAGAGTATAAATAAATTTAAAAAAAAATATATTTCCACAATTGAATAAAAAAAACGTTACATTATTCCAAAAAATCTGTTAAAATTATCTGGCCTTTTTCTGTGTATCAACCGATTGGCGAGCTGTCTATTTTTCTGGAAAATAGGTTTCAGTTCCTAATTGTATAATTTTAAAAGACTGGTTTAATGAGGTTCATTTACAAAAAATCAGTTAATCTGTTTTATGTAGTTTAATAAAATGTTTAGACCTGTTTTTGTGATAGGACGGTATTCTATAACTTCTAGTTTGTTTACTTTTATGGATATTTGAAAAGACATTGAAATATAGCTATGATCTGATAGGCCGTTAACTTCAGCGATGTTCGTGTCAGTTTAATAGTATCAATGTTAAAGATTATATTGTCGATACAATTTATCCCGTTAGTTAATTGGAATATGTACGGAGTTAGATTAAAAGACAATATAATAAATCTGTCAGTTTAGCTCTCTGTGGGCTATTTTATTAAATGGGAAAATATTTATTTGCTTCTTACATATGTTTTTAAGAAGATATCACTCAGGCTATTGACAAACATGCCAAAATTTCTATTTACTGAAGATCGATGTGATGTTGTAACCAACAGTTTTAGTGACCTTGACTCCACTGCAGTAACTTCAAAGTGAAATTCTATTTGCTCAAATTTATGGTTTATTTTATCTTCAATTTAAAAACTCGTTGCCTCTTCTCTAAGCCATTGATCACTAAAGCAATTTTTCACAACTGGCTTTAATTTTAATATTTTAGTGCGAATTGATTGTATATTGTAATGCAGTATAGATAGTGAATTAAAGTTTTCTGAATTTATGATTTTATTTAACGAAAATTTTCGCTTTTGAAAATCATAGCGTTTGACAACCATATTATGTTTCGGCCAAAGTAAACGTTTATCATGCGGAGGTCAAAAGCGATAAAATAAAAAAAACAATCAAAAACCATTTTAATATAATTAACGTAGCATACAAAATAAAATAATATATTATGTTTAACAAAATAATTATAATAATAAAAAAAAACAATTCCCAATATAAATAAATTAAGTTAAGCCTCTTAAAACAGTTTTAATTCCTAACCGAATGTGCCTCCGCCATATGTTTTTTATAGCCCTCCCTATAATCGAAACTTTCGGGGCACAAGTGACAGCAGTACATGTTAGTCAGATCTGAATGGACCAGTCTCACATGATATTTCAAAGCGGATTGATTGGAGTAAATTTTGCCACAATGAGGACAATTGCCGCACTGGCTGCTGTGGTGCGGAATATCGATCATGGTTTTGGAGAAGTTCAGGGCCGCCTCTTCTGAAGAAAGAATCTAAAACAAATTAACTACTAATAAAGTTGAATGTCCTTAGCGTAAAATAGAAAGAAAGTGTCACAGATTTAGGACTTCAGACAAAACTGATATTGAAGAAGTAGTCCATTCTTGCAGTGGAGTTAATAGATCAATGGGTAATTAAAAGTATTCATCTTTTACTAAATTTATTTAAAAAAAAAACTATTAATCTAACATGTTTCGGGCATGTAACATGTCAGGCATAACAAATTAAGGGGTTCTGTCAATATATCTTATACTTCTAGTGCCTCAGACAAGGTTAAAACGAATTAAAATACATGAGAATGGGGGAAAACTTTGGTTAACAAAAACTTTAAACTACATAAATAAGACAATAGATCAATACAGTAATCCCTCATCAATCGCGGTTCTGTCTTGCGAAATCGGCTTCCCTAAATCTTTTGTTGCCTCTTTCGCGGAACGCACAGCCATAGCGCGACGTGGCGTGTGATTAGTTACGCATTTAAGTTACATTCATTAGCAAATTAAGTTGGTGATTAGTGTGATTGTCCTTTTCTTGTTATAATATAATGGCGTTCACAGGTCACGATTTTGTTAAAAGAAAGCGAAATGTAATGACTCCTGACACAAAAATTCAATTGCTATACTGTCTTGCTGCGGGTGAAACGTATGCGAGTGCTGCAAAAAAATTTAAAGTGAATGTAAGAACAATAAAAAAGAGTGAGCAATCTATTCGGGCCAGTGTTTCGCGCGGTACTAAATACCAGCAACAAAGTAAAATGTTTCTCGCGACCTCTAACGATGGAAAAGATGGAAAGGGCGCTCGGAATTTGGATCGAGGATCAAACTAAAAGAAAAGTACCACTTAGCACCCAAATTATTCAAGAAAAAGCTAATAAGCGTCTTTTCGAGAACCTAAAGTCTAATGAGGAAACGGTAAGCTTCCGAGCCAGTAAGGGTTGGTTTGAAAATTTTAAAAAGCGATTTTCGCTGCACAACGTAAAAATTACAGGACAGTCGGCTTCTGCAGAACACGAGGCAGCTAATCGGTATCCGATGGAATTCAAAAAACTAATTGAAAGCAAGGGATATCATCCAGATCAGATATTTAATGCCGATGAGACTGGTTTATTTTGGAAGAGGATGCCTGCTCAAACTGAAAGATCCGCACCAGGATTTAAAGTTGCTAAGGATAGGCTTACTCTTCTGTTTTGCTCTAATGCTTCAGGTAACCAACACATGATAAAGCCACTGCTCGTATACAAATCTTTTAACTCACATGCTCTAAAAAATAAAAACAAAAAAGATCTGCCGGCGTTTTGGAGAGCGAATCAAAAAGGTTGGGTTACTGCAACATTATTTACAGATTGGTTTCTGAACTGCTTCGTACCCAGTGTTAGGTAATATTTAACCTCAAAATCGTTGCCATTCAAAGCTTTACTTCTTGTTGATAATGCTCCTGGCCATCCTGAATCCTTAAAGTTTGCTGATCCAAACATAGAAGTTCGTTTCCTGCCTCCTAACACTACATCATTGATACAACCATTGGATCAGGGAATAATAGCAGTGTTTAAAAGATATTATGTTAAGCGAACTTTCAGTTATGTATTGAATAGCATGGAACAAAATCCTGGTCTTACAGTCACTGAAAGTTGAAAAGCTTTTAATATCACCCATTGCATAATATTTATCAAAGAAGCAGTGGATGAGTTATGTTCATCAACACGAATGCCTGTTGGAGAAAGCTGTGGTCAGAGGTTGTGGCAGACACATCAACAATTCCTGACAAAGCAACCGAAATTGAAAAGATTGTAAGAATCTTGCACCAAATTTATGGCGATGGTTTCGACGAGTTGCAATCAAGTGATGTTGAAAAAGTTATAGTTTCTAACAACAGTGAACTATCGGAATCAGAACTGCTTGAAATCCTGGAAAATAAATGAAACCTCCTACGAGCCGATGACTACTATAATTACTACTACATCCCTAGTGTTAAGTAGTTTACAAAAAATTTTATCAACCGCACAACAGTTGCAAGATTTAGTTTATGATGAAGACCCTTCACTAGAAAGAAGCCTTCAAATGGTTTGAATGGGCTACTGCATCCGTATAGGGAGATCCAAAAAGAACTCACAAAAAAAATGAAGCAGCTGACAATTTTACATTATTTCCGAAAATAAGTTGTATACGGTTATAACAAAATCATTATGTATCTACTTTTAATATAGATATGTACATACATATGTACAACAAAGTAAATTTGGTTTCTTAATTACGTATTTCCACACTAAGAAAGAAAGAAAGAAAGAAAGAAAATGTGCTATATTACGTAAGAATAATCTTGTGTACAAGCATCCTACAAGCTTAAAAAAACAAAACACAAATACAATTTCAAAAATTGACAAAACAATGAACAAAATTAACACAAGAAGACAAAACTTTTTGAACATACTTGAATTAAAGATAACTAAATAAAACAATCAATTACTAAATAAAGGTAAACTTGTTGACAAAACTAGAGAAGAAAAAAGGAAAAAAAGAAAACTTTCCAACATGTCCAAGGTTAAAACCTATTATTAAAAAAGTCATCCAGGTTATAATATGCCTTAGCCAATAAAAGCGACTTTAATTCTCTTTTAAATTTCTTAACATCCGATATATGTCTAACACACAGAGGAACATGATTGTAAATTTTTTTACTTATGTAAATTAATGAGTTTTTGGTAAGGGAAGACGTAGGAATAGGGAGGGGAACATCATTTACACGACGAGTCAAATGGCCAGTGTCAGAGGGTAGTTTGGGAATTTTGTGAATAAGAGCAGCTGTTTCTAAAATAAAGAGTGAAAAAAGAGTTAGGATTTTTTCAGAAATGAAGAGGGGTTTGCAAGAATCTCTTAACTTAGCAGAACACAGGTATCTAACTGCTTTTTTTTGAATAACAAAGATAATGTTAAGTAGCCCCTTATTGGTTAAACCCCAAAAAGGCAAGCCATACCGAATATGAAATTCAATAAGTGAAAAGTACACTGAACGTGCAACCACCCCTCCCAGCTCTTGTTTTGCCATTCTTACTGCAAAACATCCAGAAGATAATTTCCCAGCTAAATGTAAAATATGATTTTCAAACTGAAGGCGACCATCAATGGTAATTCCTAGGGACTTGCAGCACTCTTTATTCTGCAAGAGGGAATTTTCGTCAAACATCAAACCCTGAACATCGCACTTAAACCCCATAATAGACGTCTTTCTTACATTAAACACGAGCCTGTTGGAAGCACACCACCCTGATAAAATCTGAAGGTCTTCAAGGATACAAGTCTTAATATAGTCAGAATTTTTATGGCTCCATAGTATGGTGGTATCATCAGCAAACTGAAGCACCTTGCCCTGCAGTTTCAATGAACTCAAGTCATCCACATACAGTAAAAATAACAGTGGTCCCAACACTGAACCCTGGGGAACGCCGCATTTTAGGGATCTAGAAGCAGACAAACGCCCAGGCACTGAAACCTTCTGAGTACGATTTGATAGATAGGACTCAAGCCATCGCAACGCTACGCCTCTAAAACCATATTTATCGAGCTTAGATAACAGTATTCCATGATCCACACAGTCAAATGCTTTGGATAAATCACAAAACACTGCCGCCGATGACTCTCCAGAATTCAAGAACACATAGACGCTCTCCAAAAAGCTAAAAACAGCATCATGAGTCCCTTTACCAGCTTGAAATCCAAACTGATTTGCAGACAAAATGCCATTATGATGTAAAAAGGACAAAATTCTGCTTTTTGCAAGTTTTTGAACTATCTTAGAGAGGGTAGACAAAATAGAAATGGGACAGAAATTACAAAGAATTACTAATATTTTATATTCTTCTGTTTTTAGAAAATCCCTTGCTAACCGCGGTTTTGCCAACCGCGGCACCCTATCTGGAACGGAACCCCCGCGGTTGACGAGGGATTACTGTAATAATACAACTATTGTTTTGTAAACAATAACTTCTCTTTATTCTTGTTCTTTTCAACTTATTGAAATAAGAAATGCAAGTATTTGTTGGTCATTTCTCAGTAGATGTCAATCTGTATAGAGGGACATTATAGTTTAATGAGTGTATATTATAATTTTAGTGTAAAATAATACATTTAACAATATATAAATTTTACTCTACAGGAATCTCTGAATGCTATATTTATTACATGCGTTGTTTGGAGTTTTAAATTGCAAAAAAAAAATATAATTCAACTTGTGTTAAACAATGTCAAGCAAAGTCATCTACTTACTTCTATATCAGGAGGCTCTACTCCCTCAACTTTGATGCTCTGATGCAGATAATCACTTGGACGCTCGAATGTTGATGGACTAGAACTAGATTCAGATGATGACCTCAATATTAATCTTTCCATGTCACTCTCTGGTGGTTTCCTGGGGATGAATATTGTCTTCGGTATTAATACATCTGGAAGTTCCTCTGACATGTTTATTCTATTGCATAAGATTGGCTGTGCTAACAACTTACCAGAAGTAGGTTGAGATGTCAATGACCTTTCTAATATACTTCCTGTTTTCACCTCAAGTGCCTGTTCCAGTATTGAGCTTTGCATCTGGTTATCAGGTTTTTCATCATTTAGTTTTGTTGTAATATTTTGTTCCTTTATGTCTTCTGGAGCCTCTTGTTTTTCATATTTTACTCTATCAGGTTCAGATTTTTTACCAATCTCCTCTGAAATATTTCTACAGTGTGCTTTTGGACTTGTTCTCAACTTTTTTATGGGGCATGGACACTCTTGGGACTCACTAACTATTTGCTTTTGTTTTTTCATAGGGGTGACCTGTTTGTTCATCGAGTAAGGAGATTCATTGTTAATCAAGCCAGACACTTGCAAAATTGTTGCTGTTTGCAAGAAGGAGGGCAACTGCTCCTCTGCCACCATAACTTCCCCATGGTACATAAAGTTAACTATTGCTATTAGGTCTACATATTGTACATCTTTTAAGATCACTATTGGATGCGAACATGGGTTTTCCTATAAAGTGAAAACTTTTACAGTGGTTCTCTATAAGGACTGAGACCGAGTCTTACCTTAAATATTGTCCGAAAGTACGGACTACATGCTGATAAAATAAATTTATGAGCTCTCACACTGATCCCTTCGCAAGTTAATGTAACATCTGCAAGATCTTCGCTGCTCTGAAGACTTTCAAATGCGTTTAAGATGCTCGTTTGAAACTTAGTCCACTTTAGACAAAAATGTTTTGACGACATTGTTTACGTAGCAAACATAATATACAAAAATATATTTATTAAAACGAACAAAATGAAAAGAAGCAATTTTAACTAAACCACGTATTAAAAATAAAAAAGAAAACAACAAAACGTCAACGGGAATGAAAAAACCAAAACAAACGTCATCGGATTTTATTTTGTTTTGTTGGTGGTACTGTAATTTCGCAATACTGTAATCGCATCACCTGATGAAATTTTAAGTTCGATTCACAAGCAACAAGCTAGACGTAAATATCGTGCGTACTAATTGCATCGCTTTTAGTATTGATGCAGCTGAAAAAGCGTCTAAATTTGCTTACGTCTAGTCTCTTGATTATTATTTTCTGAGTATCTTATTTAATAGTCAAAGACAAAGTGAAAATATGGTTTACTTATTAAGAGCGCTTTCAGACGAGGATACGCGTATTCGAGATACAAATATTTCATACACCCAAATCGAACCTTTGACACAGCATTGGCGACGCATTCCGTATGCCGAAAGCAAACTTCGGTATCGCTCATCTTTCGGCCGCCGGCGACAGTCAAATGCGTATGCCGCATACAGAACTATCATTATGTTATATGGACTTGTTCAGACACGCATACTTTTTATTCAGTGAATACGGTAGAACATAGGCGTTGGGTTTTTTTCTTCTTGCAGTCTTGCAGTAGTAAAGAATTAGTATATATAGAAATGGAACGTGCAGTCTTTGAAGTTTGGTGGAACCAAATCCCTGTTTATGGGATACAGCGCACCCAGATTATTGCGATAGAAATAAAAAACAGCAATCCTGAGACAGCAGCTTAACAAGATGAATATGATAAGTATTATTTAGCATTAAGCATATTTTTATTTCAAATAAATATTACATTATTTTAAGTAAGTAGTGCAGGCTAAAAAGTTTACATAATATGGGATTATATTAAATGAAATTTATTGTCCCAAAAATACTTAGTATCTTAAAATTAACTCACCATTATACAAGGTGTCTCATATCGATATGTTCAAATTTTCGGAGCGTAAAGTACACTTCTGTTAAAGTTAAAAAAAACTTGTAATACCATTTTTATTTATAATAATAAATTCTATTATAATATAAATTCGTAAAGTAAATAAAAAGATATTTCAATTGATAAGATTATATTAGGATTAAAAATAAATTTCAAAATTTCAACATCATTAGTTCACACTGCAATGCAGCTATTCTGCCAGGGTTATATATCAGTATTCATGAACTAGTCAGCAAAATAGTCGCGAATAACAGTCGCTGATCTTGCAGAACCTGCTCCTGTTTCCGCAACATAATCATCATCATACAATCCTTGGACGGATAAGGTATCTTCATGTTTACATCCATCATAATTTTGTTCGTGTACGAACAAAATTGGAGTATTGTTACCCCAGCTCATTCTACCTTGTCCCAGCTAACAGGAAGGAAGAAACGAAGTGGAACCTGGGTGAATGGTTTCTCCTGATATAAATCATTAATTTTTCAACGGTTTTTGAACAGTTCCCACTTGATTTTGTGTCTAAATTTCCAAATATTTCGTTCGTTTCTGCTGTATTGTTACCCCAGCTCCATCTACCCTTGTCCCAGCTCACAGGAAGGAAGAAACGAAGTGGAACCTGGGTGACTGGTTTCAACAAAACAAAAACAACTATCCAATTTTATGGAATTTTATGGAACAAAAAAATTATGGAGCACAGTACAAGCTTTGACTACTGACACGTTGAGTGGTCTGTGAAATATTCTCCACTTGTTAGAAAGTATTCCAGAAGTACACTTAATAAATCTTCGTGCTCGAGTCAATCGGTAATTATGTATTCTCTTGTTTGATGATAGATTTTTTCCACCATATGGCCTCATAACATTGAAGGATAAACCAAACGCTTCGTCTCCAACAATAACATATGGGATTTCGTAATCCTTCTTTTGTGGCAAAAAATCTGGATTCGGAAAATCTAGCTTTTCTGACGTTAAGTTCTTATACAAATGCTTGAATCACTGTTTTTGCCATAATCTCCAATATCTAAAAATGTAAAGCAATAATTCGAGTCACACATAGCTAAAAGTTGAATTGGAAAAAATTGTTTATAGTTAAAATAAAGTGAACCACTATGTTGTGGTTTTATACTCCGGATATGTCTATTGCACCCAAACAGTGTGGATAATTTGCATTTTTCAAAAAACCGTCTGCGATTTCTAACCATTTTTCTCGTGTGGGCATTGGTATGGTATACATTGTTCTTTCATAAATATCCAAATTAGCTTGCATGTCTGCTGAATTATTCCACTCGCTGTTGAAATTGCAACTCTGTAGTTGTAATGTAGTGCTCAGTAAGTGAGCAACCAGTCATCACGTACCTGAAAATAGTAAAAAAAAAATTTTTTTAAATTTTTCAGGGAATGATCTTCAAAAAAAATGGAAGAATTTAAGAAACTCTTTTGCTCGAGAGTTGGCGAAAAGAAAAAAGAAAAAAAGTGGTGACGGAGCTTCTTGGAAAATCTATATATTTTCTGAACAGCTGTCATTTTTGATGCGATGCTCTTCAAATAGAGAGTATAAAAATTTAATTTGTCAAATTATGAACTACCAAATTAATAGATTTATTTTAGGACCACTTCAAATTTTATAGAGGAAAATGAGAATATCGGAGAAACTTCGGATCATGAACAAAACGAGCATATTACTCCTATAAGGCCTACACATGTACAGAAAAAAAGGAAAGGGGCATCGGAAACCGAGCATAACACCGAGATAGTGAAACTATTGAAGGCAAGTCTTGAACAGCGACAAACAAATGAGATTATTCTAGATAATGACGGAGGTCGACCTTCTTTCGCTACTGTCTGACTTTAAAAGAGTTCCAATTGACAAAAAGATGGATGTGAAATTGGCAATGATATAATCGATAAAATCTGCCTTATTACCCCCTCAATATGCATTAAATTACAACCATGTACTACATTTGCCGTTTTATCCTTCCACTCCTAATCCCCCCTTTACACAACATAAGTCATCATCTTCACATCTGCACGTTTATGGTCATCCTTCTTCCACTCATTCCCATTTAGCGTCCCAATCTTCAACCAACACAAGACCAGAAACAATTCCCCTCCTCTCACCCCATTCCGTTGAATCAACTGCCACCTCAACAGACGGATCCATCATCGATCTCCTTGTAAACTACAAAGATTAAGTAATAAGATAATTATTAAATTTCTTTTGGAATACTTTAAATAAAAATTCGTTAAAAATAAAAAAACTATAAGTATTTTTTCCTTACCTTAATGTCATGGCTAGTCGTTCTTTTGACGCAATACTTCTACGCATATTTGTGTCCTTTTTAACAAGTCTGATTTTCAAAATATTATGAAGTTCCTCAAAGGACTGAATAGACATTCGAAAATAATTAAAAAAATTCGATGAATCTTGCAACAAATCTTGATACAATAAATTATACATTCTCTTGCTTTCTCTTAATCCCAACATGGGATGGACTCACAAAATACGCCTCCTTTTTAGTTTCTTCTTCTTATTATGTAATAAATACTACACCGCAATACACTTTTCTATTTCCATAATTTAAAACTACAACTGCACTACACTGGGTCTATTTTCGAACTAAAACAACAAGACAAGACTGTATGCGATACAGAAGTAAAACGTATCCGGTCGTAATTCTGTATCTCGCATACAGTATCCCCGTCTGAAAGAGCTCTAAAGCAAAATTATAATTATTAAACTAATACTGAAAATATAAAAATTAGATAGCATAAAATACGTATTTAAAGATGTATTTTTAATTATTATTTATTTATAGATACACAGCCATCTTTACTCATAAAGAAGGTTGTGATAGATGGATTGTTAAAAAATTTCATAATTTCGTATATTAATCAGGCAAATAGTAAACATAAAATTAGTAAAACTTAGGAAAAATTTAGAAACGGTATAAATTTGGACACATAAATTTAGTGATACAAGTAGGTGAGTTTATATACATTTTCAAATTAAAAGATCTAAACAAGTCACACAATCTCAAATTCAACGCAGAGGTTCCATTCTTGTAATCTACATTAAAATCTCCTGATACTATCACATGCGCTGAGTAAGGAATGTCAGAAATATTTCTCTCTAAAGTCATTAAAATCTGAACTAGATGATATATAAATACAAATTATGTAAACATTTTTAGGCTTAGAGTATATAATACAAAAATTTTTGTATTGATTCGTTCTGTTTGTCTAATTCAGACGTAAACTTTTGGTTCTGCTTCTTGCACAATATTGTCAAAACTTGTACAACTATTACGACGCAATCGTATTATTCTTTCCATATCTAAAAGGTCCTTTTCCGAACTTTTCTGAACAATGAATAGAGTTGTAAACACTGGGGTTACTTTAACCCTAAATAAAACAATAAATCTTCAAAACAAAGGACAATAATTTATTATTAAACTTATACAAAATAACTCAACGCTACAGTTATACATTCCCGTGTTCCCCTCGCCTCAAACTCAGCTTTGCTGAGCTTGCAAAGAACCAAAATCAAGTCGATGATCTCATCATCAGGCTTATACACAGGCATTTCCGCTTACAGAGTTATAAATATTTTAACATAATACAAGGGAGGACTGGGTCACATCGAACATGCTAATTATGCGAAATTCAAACGCCGTGCCCAATCGCTCATGTAGCAACAACTTAATATCAAACGGGTACTATATTTACAGGTTGGCAGCATTGTTTGTTTATTGTTTACCTGTCAGTGTCAAAACTTAAGCTTAGCGAAAATGTCGATGTGTCCCTTTTAGTAAAACATTTTTTTCGCATTAATTAAAGTTACATTCAAATATACCGAGTTGAAAAAAGAAGTATGGAGGCCTCAGAACCGAAAAAAATTAACCTAGAAGACTTGGCAAGGGAGGAACTAATCAAAAAGTGCAAAAACTTAATTACATTAGCCCAAAAGGCGAAATCCTCAAAAGAAACCCTGAAAGAAGAAATCACTGGCCTTAGAGAGAAGTTGAGGCAACATGAAATATCCGATGTCACTAAAGAATTAATTGAAAGACTCACCGATGAGAAGTTAGCTCTTGTAACCCAGAATGAAGATCTTAAAGCGAAAATTAAACAGTTAAATGAGAGGTATTCCACATTAGAAACTGAAAACATTTCATACTCTAGGCAAGTAAAAAGACTCACTGATGAAAATGAGACTTTGTTGTCGGACATCACAACTTTTGAGGAGCAAATAGCAGAGCTTAAAAGCATAGGGATTGAGCAAAGAAACCAGTTATTAGAATTAGAAAAATCAGGGGGCAACCACATGAAGGAGCTTCAAAATAAACTCTCATTTAGTTTGGAAGAAGTCAATCAATTGAATAATAGTTTAAAAGAGAAGGAAAATGAGATAAGAGAGTTGTCTCAAGAATTGCAAGCTTTAAAAATTATTAGGAATAGTTCTAGCAATAATGATTGTGATATTAAGTATAGGAATATAGAAAGTATGAATGAAAAACTTAAAAATAAAGTTACATTATATCATTCTAAGCTTAAAAAGTTTGCTTTTACTATTAAGGAAATAAGGGAAGAGAAGAATCAAGTTATAGATGTTTTCAAAAAATATACGGACCAGATAAAAGATTGGAAGGAACAGTTAAGTATTGCCAGTTCGCACTTAATTAAACTTGTCAATGGGCTTGAGCATGAAAATGAGAGCCTTAAAAAAGACAGACATGTAATCAGTGCAAAAATTGAAGAGCTTAATAAGTACATAGATGATTTAACAAATAAAATCAAAATGAAGCAAGAATTATTAGACAATGCTATAAAAACTAATCAAAATATAGAGAGTGAGAATATTAAACTTAAGGAATCATTTGATAAAATTCAAAATGATTTGCTTGCTAAACAAACACAGTATAAAGAAACTATTGAAGATTTTGAGGCAAGCCAGAAAGATGAGGTTAATAAATTAAATGATGCCCTCAAAGGGTCAACTAAAGAAGTTTCAAGGTTGATGGAACTAAATGCATTTTTAGAAGAAGAAATTAAAAAACTGAATGCAACACTATTAAGGTACCAAACAGACCTGAGCAGTCTTAATGAAGAACTACAAGCCAAGCAAAAAATCTTGGAAGATACCATAGAAAATGAGATAGAGAAAAATGAAATTGCTGCCTTAAACAAAATTATCAATTCCCAACAAGAACATATTACCGATCTCACAAAATCTATAGAAACTGAAAAGCAGTTTGCAGAAAAATCAAGTGAAGAGATTCTAAGGTTGGCTCAAACAAATAAAGACTTGGAAGCCACCAACAGTGAACTTCAACAAAAACTTTTATCATTTGTCAGTAAAACTTTTGAGGATTCACTATGTCAAACTGATGAAGAGCACATGGGCGAGGAAATTGGAATAAATCACAAAAGGGAAAATGCTGAATTGCTTTCCGAGATGAACCAAATGAACCAGGCTCTAAAAGAGAGAGGAGAAATTATCTCCAAGCTGGAAGCCCATTGTGAGGAAATGAAAAAGAAGTTACAGCTCTTTGAAACTCAAGCAAGCAAGAATATTGACTCCTTAACAGAGAAGGATGAAACTATTAAAACTTTATCTGAAGAGCTTAATTCCTTGAAAAATCTTAATGAAGAAAACCATATTATCAATGGATTGAGGGATGAAATAGAGGCTCTTAAAGATAAATTGAACAGCACAGCAGAAACTAGTTATGCCGAAAGTGAAGCAATGTCCACTTCAACAATTTCGAGAAGTGAAGAAGTGAACAGGTTGAAGGACCTTGAGGGGCCTTGGGAGGAGAGGTATGGAAAATTAAGAAACTTGGCATTGAAACAGAAGGCAAAAATTAAGGAGCAAACAATTACCATAACTGAGTTTGAGAAGGAAAGAGAACAACTGTCTGAAGCCTTAAAAGTATTACAAGCTCAAATTGACAATTTGGAAGATGAAACAGAACAATTAAAACAAGAGAACATGCAATACCTTTCAAAATTAAATAGTGTAGCTGAAAATATTTCAAAAGATAAAATGCTTTTGGTGCAAAATGAAGAAACTATTTCAACACTAACCAAAGAAATTGAGAAACTTAAGGATGAAAAGAAAAATGTTGAAGCATGGAAGAAACAAGTAGGGGCCAAAGTGCAAACCCTAAGGAAAGAGTTGGAAGCTAAAAATGTGCTGATTAAAGATTCTGAAGCCAAAGTAACAAAACTAGAGCAAGAACTATGTCATGAGAAAGAACAACTTAAACACACTAAAGATTTATTAGACCAAACAACCAATGAGTGTAAGAAAAATTCTGTTTTAAACCTGGAAATGCAGGATTACGAAAGGAGTGTTCATGAGCTTTCCCAAAAAGTTGAAAAGCAAAAAACTGAACACTTAAACTTGCAAACTCAATTAGAAAGTCAAAGAGTAACTATAAGTGCTTTAAAAGAACAGAATAAATTGCTAGAAGAGAGACTTCGGGAAGAGAGTGAGAGTGTTGAGAGCAATAGTGTTGAACTCACTGCTTGTAAAAAGAATATTTCACATATGGAGGATGTGTTGCAGCAAAAGGAAGCACAGTTGCAAGACACAATGAGGCTTCTGGAACAAGTAAGAAGTGAAAATGAAGAACTGTCAACGGACCTCACAAAAATCATTGCAGAACATCAAAAATCTCTTAACACTCTGAAGAGTGAGAGAGACCAGTTACGCAATCAACTAGTGAGCCTCCATCAGGACCTAAGAGATTCACAAGACACTCTGAAATTAAAAGAAGATGAACTGAGAAACATCAAGGAAGATTATGAGACTTACAAGGTGAGAGCTCAAAGTGTATTGAAGAAAAACCAAAATAGGGATCTGGGTCTTGAGGAAAAATTGTCCGAGGAAGTTTGTACTTTGAAGGAGCAAACTTGTCAGCTGAATGAGGAGTTGAAAAGTATTAGGTAAGGCAAATGGATCATTAAGGTGAATGTATTAGTATTTATATTGATTTTTTTTGTAACAAGGTTTATATTCTGGCACCTGGACAATCTAATGCAAAAAAAAATTTAATAAGGAAGATATTGGGTTGGGTTGGGTTGGACACTATTAAATCTTATGGTATTATAAATATATGATACTGTAGGTAGTTTTTTGAGACCAGATTTCTAGTTTATCTGGTTGAATTTCCTGTTTTCATTATTTATATATATTACAAAAGCCATTTATAAATGTTTTTTTTTTTTGGTTGCCATGAGTTGTGCTCTTAATATTGCAAAATTAGTCATCTGAATTTATAAACTGTCTACATAAAAAAAATTAATGAAACTGCCTGGAATCCTGTTTAGTGTTCACTGAGCATCTCTAAACTGTCTGGAATTTGAAAATTATTAAATTACTCAAACCTTTAAGGAAAAATTATGGTTTAGCATGCCTTCACTAGTAAAACTGCTGATAAGGGACCTAATAAATTGAAAAATCCATTAAAACACTTTACTATATAAAAGGAGAAGATTATAATTTAATTTAATTAAACTAAACAGAGTGAAATAAATTAACTGCCTAGAATTATAGAATAATTACCTTCTAAAAGTATTGGAAAAAATGCCTTAAGTTATTCAATTTTCCCACTACCTAAAAATATACAAAATTATGACTTAATTACCCTGCAAAAAATATCCACAGTTAAACTGCCTGAAATTAAATGAATTTCTCATTAACTGGATAACTAAATATTTTCCATGGGTTTTATAACTGCCTGGCATTTTGAAATGTATGAAGGAAAATATTTAATTCATGCCTCAACTGCCTGGAATTGTAAAATAATGATTCACATTTTCCAATGCAACAGATCTGTGCAGTACATAAGAAATTACTGTAATAATAGTGCAAAGGCCCAAGCATCGTCCGAATAATCCCTATTTTCAGGAAACACCTGGACTGATGATAAAGAGAGTACAAAATTTAATGAAAAACTAGTTGGATTATACAAAATAATTTTTTTAAATTTATTTATTCATTTATTTATACAAGGGATCAACCCCATTACAAAAAATATATATATTTCTGAAAAAGAAATAAAAGCTATACTACCTAACCTAACTAAATAGTTTGGGACAAATCACAAGGCCATTCAAAAGTTTATAAATAAACACCAAATCATTCGCAGTGCGCCTCTTAAGTAAATTCCGCATATTCAGCAAGTTCATTGCTTCATCATAACAATGGTCATTAGGAACTGGAATGCGAAGTTTATAAAGGCAGAATCGTAGAAATTCATTTTGAACCCTCTCCAGTGCCATACAATTTTCATTGTATACATAATATTCATGTACAGAGGAGACCAAATTATTGATTCATACTCCAACAAAGAGACAACAAGTGATATGTACAATCTTTTGCAAGTTTCAACCGACAGATCCTTACAATTGCACAGGACAAAACCAAGGACCTTAGATGCTTTAGTTATAATAGTATTTACATGGGTATTAAAATTCAATTGTTCATCTATTCTTTTACCTAAGATTAACATTATCAATAGTATAGAAGGAAGTTACCCGTTTGTTTCTTTTGTAGAAACTAATGTTACTGCATTTACCCACATTCAGAGCCAAACTATTACCAACACACCATTCACACAATCTATTCAGATCATCTTGCAAGAGAACCATGTCTTGTTCTGAACTGATCACCCTATAAAACTTTAAATCATCGGCAAATAACAAAAAATTACTATTTTTAAAGCAAACCAAAATATCATTAATGAAAATATTGAACAACAGGGGAGAACAATGACCACCCTGTGGAACTTCAGAGGTCACACTGATAAGATGCCACGTAGCATCCCCAATTTGTACCTGCTGAAATCTGTCAGAAAGAAAACTTGCAAACCAGGCCACCAAACAATCTGAAAAACCAAAAGTCTCAATTTTTCTAATAATAAGCTATGGTTGACACTGTCAAATGCCTTGGAAAAGTCTGTATATATTACATCCACTTGTTCACCCCTCTCCAAAGCACCCTGATACAGCAACAAGTTTGTAATAGCAGACTTGCCACGACTGAAGCCATGCTGTTCACTTAACAGAAGTCCTTTGCAATAAAAATTAATTTGGTCATAAATAAGACTGTTTAGAAGTTTTGGGATGACACACTGTGCACACACACTTCATTAGCAGCACCACATTTAAATATAGGCATAATAAAACTGAGTTTCCACTGGGATGGAAAAACTGTCAAGTCTAAAGACCTACTGAATAAAATAAAGAGGGGATAAGAGTGCCGATACACATTTTCTCAAAAAATAATTGAGTATACCATCAGGGCAGGCACTAAGTTTAAGGGGTATTCGAAAGATCTTATGAAAAATTAATCCAAAGGATAATTTAGGATTTGGAATAGTCATGTTTACACCAGCCTGCCGAGAAGGTAAGACATTATTATCTCTATTATAGACATTGGAAAAAAAAACCTGGCAAACCCCTCTGCAATTTGTTCACAACCTGCAAACTCCCCATCATTATAGGTCATCAAATCAGGAAGCCTATTCGTTGCTCTCCTGTTATTAAACTTATACCAAAAACTTTTGGGGTTTGTATAAAGTAACTGGTCCAAATTTGAAATAAAGTACTGGTAACAAGTCTCCGTTAGAGTTTTGCACCTAGCTCTAAGATCTGAAAAGACTTCGTAGTCTGCAACAGTATGTATTTTTTATTTGAAATTTTCTTTTGCTGGATCAAGTACTTTAACTCCCCTGAAAACCAACTGGCAAAAGACGAGGTTTTGAATCTCTAAAGAGGCACAAACAAACCATTTTTAATTGTATATAAAAAAAAGAAGATGCCCTGCACAATTATTGTATGGTGAAACTCCTAATATTAGATCCCTTTTTATATTTACTACTATAAATATAAATAGATCTAAAACTAATAAACATTTGTTAATTTCAAATAGCAAAACAAACTCAAGATCTACTAAGAACTATTTATTTCCAAAAATTTAATGTACAATTATATACCATCAAATATAAAAATCATTCTTTAAATAAAGTTCTAGTAAAGTATTTTTATTCTAGAGACAAGTTGGGTCAAGAAGAGCAAAAAAACAAGGTACTAATAAAAGAAAGAGATAACCTGCTAACAAAGTGCAAGGATCTAGAGACTGAGGTAGAAGAATTGAAATCCTACAATGACCAGCTTGCTGCTAAGCATCAAAAAGAATTAAGTGAACATATCGAAGCCGTTAGAAATTTAAAAGTAATTTTTCCCCATCCCTATGGATAATATGGAGTAATTTTTGGAATATTCCTGTAGGTCCATGCAGATACCTTATCGCAGTGCTACAGACAGCAAATATCAGAACTGGAGGTCCAACATAACAGGGAAATCATAGAGCTGCAAAGTAAATTGGAAAAAGCTCCGTCTCCTGTGCACTGTACCTTCCCGGTGCCTCCCAGTATGCCTCGGGAGGAGGGAGAGGGTTCCGAAAGCGTTGAGAGTAACCCGCTCCCTAATAATGTGCATCCGATTCCTTTGGAGCGGCTCTTAGGTAACTTAAACTAATTTAGCTAGTGTATTGTAATTAATTTTGATTTTTAGACTCAAAATCTGAAGACGAAGTGATGGCTCTCAAAAAGCAACTCTATCAACAGGAATCCAAAGTGAATCATTTGACCGCCCTATTATCGGACACGGAGCAGGATCTCTCGAAACACGTTCAAATGAATAAAGTGCTTAAAGAGGAGATACGAAGGCAGCAAAGGTCCGTAGAGAGGGAAAAACATGCGGAGAATTTGGAATATTTGAAAAATGTTGTTTTTAAGGTAAGATTGACTACCGCCTTAGCTGCGTGTTATTTTTACTTATGTTCATGTATATGATCGTTTGGGATTCATCACACCGTCATTTCGAGATCTGTCATGCCACAAAATGGTGATGTCGTCAGCAAACATTCGGCTGTCCCAAGTAGAAACCAAGTAACTGCTAAAAATACGATTTTAAGAAAAACGACTTTTTATAAATCTGCTTTACCCTTATGTTGCTTATGAAGGTTTCAACACCATATTTACTAAGAAGCAAATAGTATACCCTGCCGTTTGTTCAATAGGTATTTTAATCAGTTTAAAGCATATTAAATTAGTTTGGCAATAAAAAAAACTGTTTCTTCACATGAGTATAAAATTGTAAAAAATTAAATAAGTTGGAAAAAACCAAGTAAGTGCACTTGCTTTGTTTTTGAAAATTAAAAAGAAACAAATGCTAATAGGAATAAACGAAGTAAATACCTAATATTAGGTATTTAATAACTAACATTACATTATTTTATCACATTAGTCAAAAAATTAAAATAAACTATGTTTGGTCTGCATTTTTGTGATGTTTTAATGACTAAAAATGTTGTGTAACAAATAATACAACAATGTCAATGCAAAAGATTTATTTTGGCACTAAAAATCATAAAAATTACAAACTGAAATCTTGCCCTTCATAAAGATAAACATAAATGTAAATAATATTGTCCATATAACATTGTTATAATTATTATTGTTTCTTATAAACTAATTTATTAAGTATACAAATAAAAGAACGAATTTGAAAGAAAATTAAATAAGGGAAAACGAACTAATAATCTTCATTTATGGTTTCATTTGCATCTCTTGTCGAAATCAAATCTTCGGAATTTGATGCAGGAACGTATGCCAAAAAAGTCTTCGATTTTATGGCATTAGAGAAAGTAAATCACTTATAATTTTTTCCTTTTTATCCGCATTAATTCCACGTTTTGGTAACATCTTAGGCACGGTAGATAAATTGTATTTCTTTTGCAAGAAATTAAGTTCTTGATATTCTTCGCTAAAATTTGTTTTATAATAGAGGCATGTTTTACCTTTTAAAAAGCGAACTTCTACCAAATCGGCTAATAAAAAACCTCTCAAGCAATTGTCTGTTTTTCTTGCAGTTCGTTTTTTATTTTTCCATGCATGAAACTCAGTGAGTTGTAATATTTTTATTTTTTTTCTGGAACTGGCAATTAAATCAAGAAGCTCTTGAAAATCGTAAGCAGTTTATTTTCTTTTAATTTTTTGTTTAATATTGCCGTGTATCCCATCAGCACTCATATGTGTATGACCTTTTGTTAAGTAACGAATCGTTACTTTTTGTGGACCAAACGATTCATTTACTTTGCTCACCAGGGCGGTGAATAACACCCAATTTTTATTTTGTGCCGCACAGTTCTCGCACTAAAATATAAACTCGCTTACATCGCGCTCCATTTTAATAACCTCAAACATTCCATCAACCAATGACTCTGCTTTCCTACCGCATAAAGCTTCATGCCAGACTACACAACAACTATCGTTCTTGTCATTTTTATTCATTGTAGCAAATGTCTGGTTAAAAACAACCAGTTTGCTTGTAAACAAACAAGTTTTACTTTGGGGCATAATTGGAATTAATAACACTTTTTGAAGATGCATAGAAAAAATGCGTTTAGAACAATTTTTGGAAAAATGTGCAGCCTCGTCAGAGTCTTCTTTATATTTTTCGTTTGCCTGAGAAGCTTTTAACTTAAGAATGGTAATTTTTTCCTTGGCCTCTAAATTATTGTTATTGTTTAAAGAAGTACAATCTTCGCAGATATCAGATTTGGGTTGACAAAATTAAATGTGCATCTGTTTTAACATTTTTCGGTAAATTTTTATTTTGCAAAATCCGGGATGTTGTGAAATAAAATCGTTAAATAAAAACTCTATAGTTAATTATCTAGGTAGATATCTGGTGTTGGGAGCATTTTTTCTTCTATAGTGGCTTATGCAAGGATTCAATATGTTCTTTTATAATATTCCGATCGACCTTTCGTTTAGGATTTAAACCTCTGCGTTCTTTTACAGCACTTTCACGAAGTTCGGCTTTCATTGCTAACACCAATTGAGTAATGACAGCGTCTGCTTTATATCCGAAAGTATTTAAAAATGTTAACTTACATACTGAAATTTCTGTGGTATCAGGTAACTTTGGTAAAGAAAAAAGTCTAGACTCTGCTCGATTGTGTAGTGCTTGTGAATACTTGCGCTTAATAGGAACTAAAGTGACATGCTTACTAAGCCACTTTCGGCGACTTGTATAATCCATCGACCAATAGTGATATTCTTTTCGTTTCTTCATCTAATTCTCCACATTTCCTTCTGCATACGTTTCTACATATTGGTCTTAAGGAATGATTCTTTTTATTTCTTCTCACTTTTTGTTCAAGAGTAAGCATTTTGCCATTATTTTTCAATTGAATTCTGGACTCTTCAATGATCTCGAGGTTTTTACCACCAAAGGCCTAAAATTTTTTTTTCTACAACAATAAACGTAAGTTTACAAAATATTACCACAGCTTTCTCAAAATCTAATAATTTCTCATCATTATTGGAGATTTTGGGTACAACGGCAATTTTACTACAGCCAGGCTAAAATAAATACACATGTTTAATAAAAGGCAAATAAAAACAATGGCCTGAAGAATTGAAAATACCTGTTCATCGCTGATTGAAAACTTCCTTTTAAAACTCATCTTTTGCTTTAGCTTTGAACAGGTCGGTTTTTTCTTTCTATGTTCTTCAATATTAAATGAACTCTCTAGATTGGCTAAAGGCATCTAAATGGAAAATTAAATTATTAAACCAACTAAAAAAACAAACAAGAACCTTTTTAATTTTTCTAATTAGGCGACGCCTTTTTTTCTGTACTTGAGCTGCCTATTTGGTAAATAATCTCGCTGTCACTTTCGCTGGTGGAACTAGGACGATAATCTCGATCCTTATCACTGTCATCAACCGTACTTCCTGCATCGCTAACATCAAACCTTTTGTTTTTTACTAAATCTTTTAAACAAACAATGTTGCTTCCTATTGCTTCCATTTTATTATTTTTTTCTTTTATTGAAGTATTTTTAGTCTGAAAAACTTCTTTAATTTTAGCAACGTATACCTCCTTTTGTTCCAGACTTTCTAAGCAGTCAGTATAAAGCCCTGAATGCTCATATTTGACTACCGGAAATAACTAAAGGGGCTCCATGTATTTCTGAGTAGGTAAATAAAAGAAATAAACATCTAAGTATATAAACTTAATATCTAGTATACAAGTATAAACAAATTAAGATGACTTTAAAACCTCTAAAAAAGTAATCTGTATTTAAATAAGAATAACGCAATTGGCTATGGAAAAAGCAACCATAATATGATAAACAAACCATTTATTTAATTTATATAAATATTCATTTATATTAAATCATAGGACATTACATTCAATATTACGCTTGTGCTAAATGTATATTACAAAAATTTCACATTATAAAAAATACTTACTATTTGTGACAAAACGCCAGTAGTTTCTGGCCGTAAAGCATAATCCATTATTATTTTGGTGCGAAAAGACATTTTCGACGAAGAGGCGATCCTTCTTCCTTGAACTCTCGCTTACACTACTGCTTAACTCGTTCCACTTGACTTACTTATTAAATAGGCACAAATTTCCCATGCAGAAACAAAGTAATTGAATCTTGTGAGCAAAAACAAATTAACGGACATGCGAGTTACTTTGTTTTTGCATAGCATTTTGTAATTGCTTTGTTTTAGTGTGGGGAATTGTAAAATTTGGTGCAGTTAATTGGTTTAGGCATATTCATATCTCTGTTGTTTATGAACCGATTTTAATAAATTTTATACTAAATTGTGAAGCAGAAACAGAGTAACTGCAGTAATTGAAAATCTCGATTTTATTAAAAATGTCAGTTACTTTGTTTTTGCTTGGGACAGCCGCATTGTCACCTTGCCTTTTATTGGTAGAAGTGGCAAGTTATTAATATATAATAGGAAGAGTAGTGGTCCTGAGATAGAACCCTGGCGAATTTCAGTGGAAGCTTGCATTTCTTGTAAGGAATTGTCAAAATTGATCTTCTGAACACGACCTAACAAGTAGGATTTGACATATTCCAAGGATGAGCCTCGACAGCAGGCCATATCTCTCTAGTTTCGACAATAGTATTCTGTGATCCACACAATCCAATAATAATAATACATTTATTTCCAAAATTACAAAATTTAAATACAAAATAGTTATTCTACTTTACGTACAAGTACAAAGAAGAAATAAACGATTAGTACCGAAGCTGCTCTATTTAGAAGCTTGTTGGTACTTTTTCTTTAGAGATATATATAGTCCAATTCGGGTTTAAAGGTCTAAAGGGTAAATATATCCCATCAATGCTTTAGATACATCACAGAACTTATGTATTTCCAGGTATATGGATTGGTAGAATTCATTTTGTCATATCTCACATTTAGGACACCCTGTGTAGAATTTTTTCGCATGAAAATAATGACAATTTAAAATACTAATAGACGTGTCTGAGCATATTTCCGAAAAGGAGAACAATTTTGATTTAATGAATTTTATCCAACTTATAGAGACTCGCACTATAGATTAAATACGTTATTGACCAATCGACCTTAGATTATTCTACTTTGTTGAATTGACTTTATTTTTATTATCAACTTGTGCTCTACTTAAGCCCCCTTAAGTAGTGTTAACAAATACCTCTTTATCCTGACATTAATGTTGGTAGTAATTTTTTTTCCTTACAATAAAGATCGCAAGCTTTTATTACATTGGTTTTTTTATTTAATTAGTTTCTAATTGCTTTCTGTTTATATTGTTAAGTTAGAGTAGCTAGCACTTAAGGTTAAACTTCGCCACTTTTGTTTATTATTCTTTAGGCTTTATTATTCTTATTATTATATTTCTGGAAAAAACATATAAATTGGGCAATTCAAAATTAATATATTTTTTTTTCAGTTTGTAACGTTGCATAATGGAGACGAAAAGTCCCGATTGGTGCCAGTATTAAACACAATCTTAAAACTCAGTCCGGAAGAAACGCAAAAACTTTCAACGGTGGCGAGAGGCGATCCCGGAACAAAAGGATGGACCAGCTACTTACCCACGTCGTGGTCATCCCCGAATAAACCACAATAATATTTATGTAATACATTTTGTAAATAAATATTTATGTTTGAATTTCCCGCCTTTAATGAATCATCCCCCTTGCTTAATGGGCACTTCCGGTCGAAACGAACTTTTTCGTGCGTCTATATGAGTAAATTATCGTTTTCAATAAGATTTCGATTTAGCACTAAAAATCGAAATATATTTTTTAAATAATAATTAACGTGAATTTGTTGCGATTTTATAATTAATTAAAAAAAACCGTAATGAAAAAGACAGCGATTTGACGCGTCATCCCCACCCTCCGTCGAACGTTCCCCGATCATTTCCTTTTCGGCGAGTTGTCGCAAAACATCGCGGACTTCGTTCGATTTCTTTTGTGTGCGAATTTGCGCTTCCTGCAGGGTGAGTTTTCACATTTAATTGTTCTTAATTTATCTTTAGAATAATAAATCATCCGGAATTCCACAAGTCACACGTTAACGTTGAATTATCCATTTGGTTTATTACCGTAAATATTTTTGCAATATGACTGACGTTTACCGGCACTTTGACAATGATTATTAACAACAATCCCTTTGCTGCTGGTGGATGTTTCTCTTGACAAAACTCGTCAAATATTACAGTTTATTCTTGAAACAAACACTTGGAATTTTCCGCTCGATATAGTTGCATCATCGATCGTACACACACCTGAATAATATTGTGCAATTAATTTAGTGTAATAGTCGCGAATTTCCTGGCTCTATTATTATTGTAAGTACCTTATTGTTCGTCTATATGTAGACATTGTGTATTAGGAGAGCAAATTAAAATTAGTGTTTTCTATTGATTTTCAATTATATACATATTTTGACCTACATCAAGAATTTTTTTGCCTAGGAGGAGTACCAGTGGCGCCACTTAGGGTATTCTCAAAGAGCCCTTTGGGCGACTGGTATTACAAAAATATAGACGTTCTTTTTTTGCTGCTATAGCTACAATTCTTGTTAATCGTAGGTACAAAGTTGTTATAGGAGAATCAAACATTTTTATAATAAGGGCTTTATTAAGAAATTACAATATTATTTATAAATACAAAAAGGTAAAGTAATTTCATAAAAGTCTAGCTATATTAACTATTCAACTTCATACCTACATATATACACAAAAAAAATTATACATAGGTATAATATAATTATTGATAACTTAATTTTCTCTAAAGAAAATATATTTAACATTATTCGGCTCCACTAAATTGACAATAAATTAGATTTATTTATAAAGTTTACAGGTAACCCCATTTTTACAAAGTATTCAAATGCTATAAAGATTAAGCCTTCATTCTAAAATTTATGATAAAATGTTCGACCCACTACAGAAAATATTCAGAAGTGAGTTATAAATAAAACTTCGAGTAAATGTTGAAGTAAGATGTCGAGACACTTCTAAAAAGTTATTTCTTAGCTCTTGTTCTACCTGTATATTATATTTTGATCTTATATAGGTAGTTTGGGCGCGATGTCTTTAATATTTTAAAAATGAGCAACATTCAATATTGAAAGAAAGTAAGTCAAAAAGTGCTCTATTGTTTAAAAAAAATATGTATTTTTGTTAACAAAGCATGTATGCATTTATACTCAAAATATAGCTTAATAAGATGAGAAAATAAACATATATAATACCTTAATAGAGTAGTTTTAATATTAAGATCTAGGTACATAATAATAAATACTAAAAGTAGTAAAACATAGGACTTCAATTACAAAAATAATTATAAAACAGTATAATAGAATAAGGTATCAAAATTTAGTGAAACATAAAAAGTATTAAGTAGTAAAACGTATGTAAATAAAACTTTAGCCTCATTCACAGGAAAAAAAAAGACCAAAAACTACATAATAGAATGAAGGAAGCCCCTGGAAGTACTCTTCCAAGTTTAATAAGGTCTGCTTAAAAGTGACTTTTTTAGCAATCCTTTAAAAGTCTTTAATGAATTTTCCAAATTCCTTCTTCTTTATACCTACAAACCTAAATGAACTCAAGGATATTCTGTATACTGAAAAAAAATTAAAATTCAACTGGAGAAGACAGCCTTTCAGCTAAGATTTTTCCCAACTTTTCAGAAACGGCTCTAAAGGCACTAGTTGACGCAAATTAACCTTTCTTGGAGCATGGGGATATTTCCATCTTGCCTAAAATCAGTTAAAAGTTATCCGAATTCACAAGGGTGGAGCTCTTGATAATCCTTCCAACTTTCGTCCCATCTCTCTCTTGTCTACACTATCAAAGGTAATCGAAAAACTGGTTAAAAATCCAATAATGTCCTTTTTAAAGTCCAAAAATATCCTCACCAGACTTCAATTTGACTTCCGTGAAAATACCAGTACCAATGATGCCATGTTTAATTTTTTTCATGGGCTTTACTCCCAGATAAATGATGGTGAAGTTTCGGCGGCAGTTTTTTGTGATTTGTTGAAGGTTGTCGATTGTGTCTACCATAGGATTCTGCTGCAGAAGCTTCATCATTATGGATTTCGGGGATCATCTTCTTGGTTTGCTTCCTATCTGCGAGATTGGCAACAACGAATGCTTGTAGGATCTAAGTACTCTGATTACCATCCTATCACCTTGGGAATTCCTCAGGGTTCAGTTTTGGGGCCTATACCTTTTCTCCTATACATAAATGATCTTACCAATCTTAATGTACGGGGGAAATTTACTCTATTTGCCGATTATACCACACTTCTTTGGCACAGCCCAGACACAGATACTCTGCGAACTACATTAGCAACTGATCTTCAGGCAGTAAATCTCTGGTTTGAATCAAACTTGCTGTCACTAAATTCTCAAAAAACCAATTATTGTGTTTTAAGTGTGCTCTAGACCATATGTGCCTTATTCTAATTCAGTAGTTCAGCAGTTTGAAAATACAAAATTTTTGGGTTTATTGATTGACAGAGTACTCAGATTTGAAGAGCATATCCTCGGTACTTGCAAAAAGGTGTCTGCAGGTTGTTTTGTAGTTAGAGAGACTACCCTGGAACTTGGCATGGAGTTTGGAAGATCTGTATATTTTTCATTAATTGAATCCCACCTTAGGTATGCCATTTGCTTCTGGGGTAATGCAGCTACCTACCTTTTACAAATGCTGCTTGTTTTACAGAAGCGTGCTGTACGTTACATCTGTGGGGCTAAACCAAGAGATTCCTGTCGCCCATTATTTGTTAGGCTGGGCATACACACTATCTTCTCCATCTACATTCAGGAAGTGGCCTGCTTACTTTTTGCAAATCGCTTTAAATTTATAACCCCAAATCCAAGACACTTAACGCGTCAAGTGAACGATCTAAATCTTCCAATCCCCTCCTCCACATTAACTAAATAATCTATTTTCTACGAGGGAATCAAAATTTTCAATCGTTTACCAGGTGGAATCAGGGAAGCAACGTATCGAAAAATGTTACTATTCACTGGATGAATACTACGTCGACACATTCTAATGTTCCCTAAGTGTAAGTTTACAGTATTTGAATTTTATTTGATTTATTTGTATGATTAGAATTCTTTGCTGTCTTATACTTGAGGGGATAATTGTGGAATTTAGTAATTTAGGGTAGCTTGAAAGAAAGAAAGAAAGAAAATGTGCTATATTACGTAAGAATAATCTTGTGTACAAGCATCCTACAAGCTAAAAAAACAAAACACAAATACAATTTCAAAAATTGACAAAACAATAAACACAAGAAGACAACACTTTTTGAACATACTTAAATTAAAGATAACGAAATAAAACAATCAATTACTAAGTAAAGGTAAACTTGTTGACAAAACTAGAGAAGAAAAAAGAAAAAAAAGAAAACTTTCCAACATGTCCAAGGTTAAAACCTCATTAAAAAAGTCATCCAGGTTATAATATGCCTTAGCCAATAAAAGCGACTTTAATTCTCTTTTAAATTTCTTAACATCCGATATATGTCTAACACACAGAGGAACATGATTGTAAATTTTTTTACTTATGTAAATTAATGAGTTTTTGGTAAGGGAAGACGTAGGAACAGGTAGGGGAACATCATTTACACGACGAGTTAAATGGCCAGTGTCAGAACAATTTTTCTTTGTTAATAACAATAAAGCATGTTTTTTTTTTGAATTATAGTTGCTTTTAAAACAATAGGCAAGTGATTAAAAACTCTTCAACTGTCATATAACAATGAGCTTTTCACTAAAGTACTCTTAGGAATTGGTAAGGGTAAATTAAGTTTCTGATGAGTCGCATGCAGTGGTGTTGGACCTTGCAGCCTGACATGATTTTTAAAAATAAGGGAAGATGTTTCTAAAATGACCAGAGAAGCATCAAGATCTTCTGTTCCATAAAGTGTGACTCTTTGAGGGATATTTAGGATGAATTGAACTGCTCTCTTTTAAATACTGATATGCAGCTTTGAGCCAATTCATTTTCTTTATACTGGAGGTCATGTTTTCTTAAGTCATTAACAAATTTTACACTACTATTCTGCATGACTTGCAAACAACACTTTTCTCCTTTCATTAGGTGAGGATAGTTTAAAACAAGACAATAAGATAAAGGAAAAATAACATAATATGCTTCACATAACTTTTTTCTTACCTTCTAGTTTAAGATATTCGCATACAGTAACTTGTGTTAGATATGTCTTTTTACTTAGATTAGACAAATGACTATTAAACCTAAGGTTATTATGACAGATTCTGTATAGTTGGCTTGACCATTGATAGTAAATAAAATATATTCCTTTTAAAAACTCTGAACAACTTCTAGGTGCAAACATCACCACTTGGGTTTTGGTACTATTAAGTTTATGATTATGAATAGATCTGCATTGACCTTTGCCTCTCTTTCGTTACAGAAATATGGGTCAAAATTAAACAAAAGCTGTGGAAATTGTAGTATTTCTAACTTAAATCAAAAGATAGCTTTATATTTGTTATCGACAAACCATAACTCTCACTAAAAGCACTCCTTACTTCATTAATTTTGGGTATGAGGTGGTAACAGATGGAAATTACTTTAAAGAAATAAGGAAAAAACAATCTATTGAAAGCAATGATTATCAAAATGTACCTCACAATCTCAATGAATTGGAAGAAACTGACAATAGGGTATGAGAAAAATGTAATAAACTTAAAGAAATTCATAATTTTGTAGAAAAGCAATTAAAACAGGCTCATCGAAGATCAACACAGCTATAATTTAAGGCTTAGACCAGTAGGTACAATTTAAAGAGGGTCAATATGTATGGAAAAGGTAATATAATCTTTCAGACAAAAGTAAAAATTATTCGGCTAAGTTAGATAAAAAGTTTTCAGTTCCTTATAAAATAGCAAAAAAATTCTTGAATAAATGTTTTCAATATTTATATCAGTCATCGATTACATATCAAAATGGCTTAATTAGTTGTAAAATGGTCACAAATCTTAAATTATTTTTAATCTAAAAATTTTTGGGGGAAATACCATGTTTGAAGTACTTCATATAAAATATATTGAAGACAAGAAAATTTTGGAAAAACCTTGACTCTCATATAGGGTCATCAAAGGTGTCTTAATGTTTTTTTTTAAAGATAATTATTGTTGCTTTACATTATTTTAGATCGTTATTTGCACCTTTTAATAAAAGGAAAATTTTTTCTTTATATTGGGTGCCTATGTAATACAATTAAAAATCATACACTGTACAAGGAAAAACTTGCCTAAAAATTTGATTTTTTAAATTCATTATTGTCTTCTAACATCAAAATTAAATACTCGACTCAAAGATTTTATTATAAGCATGCCACGCCACTGTACGTGTAAATCGATGGCTGGGCGTGCGTTGGCATCGCACAGAAGGAACAACAGAAAACCCGTCGACTTCCAGGAGCCGGTAAAATCGATAATAAATCGCTCCCCGTTACAAAGAATTCGCACATTAATAGTAATCGTCTGCATTTTATACATTCATTCATACTTTAGGAATCATAATATAACAGCACCGCATATTTCATTTTAAATTATTTTATCGTCGCTATTTTTAATCTTAATTCGTTTTGCCGGTGTTGTACATTATTGCGCGATGATGATGTTTATTATTAGCAAATTAGTTTAGGCATAAAGTTGTATGTTGTCCTATGCTCGCTGTGTCAAGGTTGTCGCAAGTTATGCAGTTACGATTTTATCACTTTAAGTCATTGGTATCGGTAATAACTAAATTTATTATACTTAGAGGTCTTTTGTTAATATTAACAAAAATCTCATGAGAACTTAGCATAAATAGGCTAAAGTGAATTTATTTATTTGGGTTTCTTACGTTGTACCTGTTATCATTTCTGTGATATCGAGCTATTAAGTCACTGTACAACTGTCTTTTCAGAGATGCTTTAGAGTATTATTCTGTGATATGGTGTCCACTGTATGCATTTTAAACTAAACGCTTTGGAGTAAGTTCAAAATAAGTTCTTATTGTACAAATTCAAATTTCAGTACAACGACACTACTTATCAGACTAGAATTCAGTTGGCTGGACTTGAATCTTCAAATTCCAAAGGGAAGAATCTTTTGCTATAGCTGTTTTTTAATAAAAATACACGTTACTGAGTGGTTAAATTAAAAATAAAATTTTTGTATCAATCTAAAGGATTTGAGATGATTTTTTAAGTTTCATAAGAAGGAAGATAAAGAATAAAGTAATAGGGCATGTGGCAACCCAAATACAAGTAGTATCTATGCCTCTCATGGTTCAAATGATCTCTAAATAACTGCTAATTGATTCTCAAAGAACCCCTTCACAGTGCATTAAATATCTGCCTATCCAAAGTGAACTATTGCTTATATGACTATAAAAGTTATTTCCACCTTCTCCATAAAACTCCAAGAGTGGTACTAGAAATTACTCCTTAAGTATTAATTCTCAATTTAATCCTTTACTTTTGGCTCATTTTAAAACTAAACTCCAGGCACAATACAGGACCTGTAGCAGATACATATATGAGATGTTAAATTCTGATCCGCTAACCTTCTTCAGCTGAATCAACGTACCGTTAACATCTGCCAATCTTCTTATTAAAGCTGAAGCAGAGGCTGTTCGCTCTCAAAGAACTCGAAGGCGAAAAAATCGATCCTCAACCGCGTTTGTGGCTCTTGTCTTCCCTGTCCAGGTCTACTTGACCAGTTTGTCTAAAACTTTGTATCGCATCGGATACCCTACTACTGTGTAGATGGTCAAGCCTGGCTGCAATATACCTAAAAGTGGTTAAGAAAAGATGGGGCTTGAAAATGCCGCAAAAAGAATCATTCGGTTATTTAATTTTGTTCCATTAGGGTGTTTAAAAATTTAGAGTAAAATTCAACGTTTTATTAATCCCTGTATAGCAACAATTTAGTTGGAGATTTTTCTAGCTTCGCTATGAAAACATTTTAACAATAAAACGGTCTAGAATTCGGCAGAAAATTGTCAAAATTGATGCAATACTGAAAAAGTTATTAAGGATTGAATTTGAACCAAATTTTTGTCGTCCGGTTAATTTTGCGGGCCAGTATATATTTTTTAAGAAACCTATCACCTTTTATTACTTCACCCCGGTTAATGTATATTATGTCCTAGTTAATTTGTGGATTTAAAAGTGCCTTCGATGTTATAGAATTTAAATATATGCCATTAAATGAAACTAACAAAACTCTGTATCCTACTTTTCAGTCTTGAAATTGTTCAATCGAGATGGGTAAGGAAAAGACTCACATTAACATCGTCGTAATCGGCCACGTAGACTCTGGCAAATCGACCTCTACTGGTCACCTGATCTACAAATGCGGCGGCATCGATAAACGTACCATCGAAAAATTCGAGAAGGAAGCTCAAGAGATGGGCAAAGGCTCCTTTAAATACGCTTGGGTGCTGGATAAGCTGAAGGCGGAAAGGGAGAGAGGCATCACGATCGACATCGCCCTCTGGAAATTCGAGACTGCCAAATATTATGTGACGATCATCGACGCACCCGGGCACAGAGATTTTATCAAGAACATGATCACCGGCACCTCGCAGGCTGATTGTGCCGTTTTGATTGTGGCCGCAGGCACTGGCGAATTTGAGGCCGGCATTTCAAAGAACGGTCAGACTAGAGAACACGCTCTGCTCGCCTTCACTTTAGGAGTGAAACAACTGATTGTCGGTGTAAACAAAATGGACAACACCGAACCTCCGTACTCGGAGGCCCGATTTGAGGAAATCAAAAAAGAGGTTTCGTCTTACATTAAGAAAATCGGTTATAATCCGGCCGCGGTGCCGTTCGTGCCGATTTCCGGTTGGCACGGGGACAATATGCTCGAGTCCAGCGACAAAATGCCCTGGTTCAAAGGATGGATGATTGAACGCAAAGAGGGCAAAGCGGAGGGCAAGACTTTGATCGAGGCTTTGGACGCCATCCTGCCTCCCAGTAGACCTACTGAGAAACCTTTAAGACTCCCACTGCAGGTAAACAGTTTTTTTTTTTTTAAATTATTTATCAAATTTCTAAACTGATTATAACTTGTAACAGGTTTTTTCATTACTTGTTTTTTTTTTTGTGATGATGATTTTAGGATGTGTACAAAATTGGCGGCATTGGCACAGTGCCAGTGGGCCGAGTGGAAACCGGCATCCTAAAACCTGGCATGGTGGTGACTTTTGCCCCAGTCGGGCTCACTACCGAAGTGAAATCTGTGGAAATGCATCATGAGGCCCTCCAAGAAGCGGTACCCGGGGATAACGTTGGATTCAACGTTAAAAACGTCTCTGTTAAGGAATTGCGTCGAGGATTCGTCGCTGGTGATTCGAAGAGTAACCCGCCCAGGGGTGCCGCAGATTTTATTGCTCAGGTACACTTATGGCCCTTAATATTTTGAGTTTTTTAAGTTTTCTTCTTTATAGTAATCAGAAAGTAAGAAACGTATTACTAAAATAAATATAAAAAATTATACTGGTTTTGGTTTTGATAATTAGTGTGACCAATAGTCATTAGATAAATATAGATCTTAAAATGGAAAATACAATTCCTACTCCACAAGAAAAATATTTCATTGATGTCCAGTTCAAAATTCTATCTTGTTGCAACAATTAATTAATTAAACATATTTTCACTTCACACAAAAAAAACGGCACTCCTGACTGATGGCATAAAGGCATATGAATGAAATATATGAACTATTTATACATATATTTAATCCAATTTTGCAAAGTGGTGTCATAACAGAACCATCCTAATCAATAATAATCTGAACTATCCTCTCCCTCTTTGCGCTCGCTTGATTTTAAATCACTGAGAATTTCCGTTAAATCAAATTCAGACTCAGAAGAATCATCTTTAATGGTATTAATTTCAGCCCCAGATTTGGTAGTGAGTTTTATTTTTTTTGATTTCGGTTCCATTAAATTGGTAGAGGTGTTTGGCTGGCCGGTATTTGAGCCTCTACTTTGACTCTTTAATTCTGTTTCTAAATTAATATTTGAAGCAACAAATGCCAATTTTCCCGCCCTCTCAGTGGTTAATCGATTTCTTTTTTTTGTGTGCAGGAAAGAATATTTGCTGAAAGTTCTTTCAGTGGCAAAATTAAAATAGCTAATGCGATAGTTTTCAATGATGTCTTTGAGCAATAACCACTCCACCATGTCCTGGAATCAATTTTGTCCACTATTTTCCAGAGATTGGCCTGTTCAAAGTAGTCGGTCTTCCCCATGTATTGTCCTAACTCAACCAAGATATACCGACAATTGGTATAGAACCGTCACCAAACATTAACGCTATGGGAAATTTCACATTTTTGGGGAACGTTCGGATTCATGCTCTTGAGAATAAACGTCACGAAAAAAGTCGTGAACGTTCTTCGAGAATAAACGGGAACGTTCCATTGCTCACAACACTAATTATGTTAGTAAATAAAGTGGTTTAGTTTTACTGTAATTTTGTTGCTTCTTTTACTTTAAAATAAAAAGTGCTTTTACACGATTTTCTAAAAGATCTGTAAGGGTTTTAAAGAGTCACTTTTCATTTTAAGTCGGTGTTTCTAACAAAATTTTCAGCTGTTCATAAACTACCTTAATGAAAAATAGGGCTGTCAGTCGAAATATATAGTCTAAAAAGAAAATACATGGCATTGCATAAACGCGCTATGCGACAAGTTTGGCGTGTAGTTCAATTTTGTAAAATAAAAAAACCTAATAAGTAAAAAAGCATAACCAGACTAGGTGACATTTTTTATCATAACTTTTTATTATTTTTTGCTAAAAGCTTACATAATATAATTTGAAATAGTGTCTTGGATATAGCTTGCAAAAATGAGATCTGTATTAGATTTTATCGATTTTTAAGGGCATTCATTAAGAAACTTAATTGTGTTTTCCCACAATTGTCATTCTGGCGTTTGATCGCGTTATGCATAACTACGTCCAGTTATTAAACATCTTGTAAATTTTGATATTTAGGTAATTGTACTGAATCATCCGGGGCAAATCGCGAACGGTTACACTCCGGTGCTGGACTGTCACACCGCGCACATCGCCTGCAAATTTGCCGAAATCAAGGAAAAGTGCGACCGTCGTACCGGAAAAACGACCGAAGAAAACCCGAAGTGGATCAAGTCGGGAGACGCGGCCATCGTCAATTTGGTCCCGTCGAAGCCGATGTGCGTCGAATCCTTTCAGGTGAGAAGAATTTGACGAAATGTGTTTTTTTTTCAATTTCAACTGATTTGTTGTCTTTTTAACTCGTAACTGTAGGAATTCCCGCCGCTGGGTCGTTTCGCCGTACGCGACATGCGTCAGACGGTCGCCGTGGGCGTAATAAAGCAGGTGAACTTTAAAGACACGGCCGGCAAAGTGACGAAGGCCGCGGAGAAGGCCCAAAAGAAGAAATAACTAGACTCGTCTTCAGCCTCCTCCACTCTTGAAGGCCTCAAGAAAATCCTCATCAATAGTTCCTCGCGGAATCGTTTTTCTCTCGTTAGGCGGCTTCTTTTAACTACTTATTTTCATCGGAAAGAATTTAGAAGGAAAACTGACCACCACCATCCCGACATGCTGGTTTCTAGAATCTCTTTAATTATTTAACGCAGCGACTGTGTTATTTATATTCATTCCTTCAGTATTTCGTTTTTGTTTTTTTATTTTGTTCATTAAGTATACGCTGTTAGTGAGTAATAATTATTATTAATTACCCTATAATAAGTAGGGACGTTATTTATTATTAGTATTAATGTTAACGGTCTTTTGTTGAGTTTATTATTACTACTACTCGTACTCTTATTGATGACGATAGACTTGATAAATCTTAACGTGTTTGGCTTCTCTGTAAATATCCAATAAAGTCTATGGAGATCCACAAATAAAATACTATTGAGTTTTATTTTGTTTTGGGTACGCGTAAGTATGCAAACGAGGCATTTAAGCTTTAATTATTTCAAATAAATTTCAATCCAATACGTAATAAATAATAATTTAGAAAAAATAAAAGAACACACTTATTGCTAATCGAACTAAAAAGTAGAAAATCGTATTCAATTACAAAGAGTTAAAATGTATTACAGTAGTAACACACCGCAAATAAAAATCATAAAATATAAGTTATTAACAGAGTAAAAAGCCTGTATCAAAATATACAATCGACTACTAGCGATGGTCAGAGAACTTAAATTATTTAAACAATTTAAGAGTCAACTTAAAATGTTCCTAACTTAAAAGTCATTTTTAGAATCAGTTCTTCAAATCTTGGTATTTGCCATAAATCACTCTTGAGAATCAAAAGTTTTCCCTGATTGAAGCTGGCAGAGATCATAACTCTTGATTAAGGTGATCACCTAAATTTAGATAATCCATCTAATTCTAGGTCAATTTCACTATTATCCAGTCTCTCTAAAATTATTGAGAAATTAGTAACAAATCGAATATGTTCCTTCTTGGATTCAAGGTGTTATGTAGTGAAAAATGTAACACAAATGATGCCATTATTAGGCTTTTGGAGAGCTTTTATTTTTAGTTATTTTAATAAAAATGCTCGCAATTTTGACTGTTTAAACGCTCTTAAAACGTTTCACCCTGACAAGTTTATCATAAAAAATTTGACAGAATTCTCAGTAAAAAATAGACCTTTACCTTTTAATGATCTTGAGGTTTGACTGCATAGTCAATATGGATATACTTTTGCAATTGCATAAAATAAAACTACACTAATAATCTACTTACTATATTACAAAATTGATAAGCAGTAACAAAAACAAAACACATAACTTCTAAACTAATCGAGATAAAATCTTTTTTTTTAAATCATAGGCAACTCGCTAAACTTCCTCACAGTATTTAAATCCCTGATGAGCATCTGAAGCGTCTGCCTCGTCCTTGGATAGTCGGCATCCGACTCCAAGTTGACTCCCTCCTCCAATTGATCCATTCTCCTCTCGAACTCGTCCAATCTCTCCTCCACCAGACTCTCCGCGTGAGCTATATGGTCCAAAAGATTCAACTTGCAATCATCGGAATCTATCGGAGCCTCCGGTTTAGGGATTATGGGCGCGTTACTATTATTCAACATCGGACCGTCTTCTTTTCCAGATTTCAAGATCATCATTAGCATCGGATCGCTCGCCGAGTCTCTCTTATCGACATCCAAACTGTTTTTAAGGTACTCGTGATCGGGATTTTCCAGTTTCGGTTTTATGTCACTCGGGTCGGTGGAATCGGATTTTTCGGGGAGTTTCGGTTTAGCCCACGGTTTTGACCAGAGGTACAGTTTTGGATGGTTCTTGGCCCTAACAACAAACAATTATTTACAATGTTGTTAAGAAACTTAATCAAGTTAATAAGTATAGTACAGTTCATTTGAATTTGAAATAAAAGAATGCAGCCTTTGCTATCGAAATTTTTTATCCATTTAAAAAGCCTATGAATACCAATACAGGGTGTCATTGAAATGGTGTAAAAAAATTCGGGGGGTGATAGTACTCATAAAAATTTAAAAAAAAGTTCCTATAACTATAGGGTGGAAAATGCATATTAAGGGAGTTAGGGGCACTGAAAGGGTAAATTTAAAAAACGGTTTTTTGAAATTGTAGGCTTAAAAAACGAGATAAAATTTCGAAAAAAAATCCTCTGCCATAAATTTTGACCCAAAATCAAATGGTGATACTGAAAAATAATTTGGAAAATCGGAAAGGGTAGTTTTTGCAAGGGTAGGGGGTTAATTCGTGAATAACTTTTTTTAGGTTATTTTCTTCGCAACGTGGGTTAATTTTTTAAAAACTACATACTTTTTCCTACAAAAAAGGTACTCTTGTTGCACATCGCCCAGAACGATGGTTTTCGAGAAAATTGAAGGCAAAAAGTTTGCTCTGATGGGCTGCTAACTGGTTAAACAACATAAACTTATGAAAGTTATGGGGTTTCAAAAGTAAACAAGTAGTTATTAAATAATTAATTGAAAAATCTAAATTTCATGATTTTTAAAACATCGTATTGCTTTAAAAAAACGAAATAAACCAATTACCAAAATTCCTTATTAAATGCATACTTATTTGATTCATTAGCCTAGTTTACACCGCGAGTACCAAATATTCAATACGCGGACCCAATCTCCTATTCTCAAACTCAACGTGCGCGAGTTGACAAGTTTACACGTAAATTATTCCAAATTTCATTATTATCGACTGTTCCAATCAAATTCGTACAACCCCAGGGATATTCCACAGGATACGCAGATCATGGAGAAGAAGAGCAGATGTCTGCATTAAAATGAATGGTGGTCACTTTGAACATTTACTATGAATGAATTAAGAAATGCATTATTTTATTAAGGAATTTTGGTAATTGGTTTATTTCGTTTTTTAAAGCAATAAGATGTTTTAAAAATCATAAAATTTAGATTTTTTAATTAATTATATAATAACTACGTGTTTACTTTTGAAACCCCATAACTTTCATAGGTTTATGTTGTTTAACCAGTTAGCAACCCATCAGAGCAAACTTTTTGCCTTCAATTTTCTCGAAAACCATCGTTCTGGGCGATGTGCAACAAGAGTACCTTTTTTGTAGGAAAAAGTATGTAGTTTTTAAAAAATGAACCCACGTTGCGAAAAAAATAACCTAAAAAAAGTTATTCACGAATTGACCCCCTACCCTTGCAAAAACTACCCTTTCCGATTTTCCAAATTATTTTTTAGTATCACCATTTGATTTTGGGTCAAAATTTATGGCAGAGGATTTTTTTTCGAAATTTTATCTCGTTTTTTAAGCCTACAATTTCAAAAAACCGTTTTTTAAATTTACCCTTTCAGTGCCCCTAACTCCCTTAATATGCATTTTCCGCCCTATAGTTATAGGAACTTTTTTTAAAATTTTTAGGAGTACTATCACCCCCCGAATTTTTTTACACCATTTCAATGACACCCTGTATATTGGACGCGATTTCAATATAATGTTGCAAGAGGTGGCAGAAAGGTACCCCCTTCCCGTTGGTTCTTTTAATTTGGAAATTAAGCCAAACGAAATTGGATGTTAACGCTGGCGCAGAGCGACTTTTTAAAATGCATTGAACACTCTTGGATCTCACGTGAATTGATGTCGTCCCAAATTCGACAATTTTGTCAGAGTTCTTGTGAGCGGCATGAAATCTACTATGTCAAACAAACAAAAAATTTATGGCACATAAAAATCTCCCCCGAAAAACTAAGGGAACCTAGAACTGAAACTTTACACTTTCTAATTGTGTTACTCTCGGAAGGTAAATTATTCAGTAATAAATATTCAGTATGACCTACGATTTAGTCACACGAACTATTCAAAGTTACCCAAAAAACTGCAAAATTTTTCGTTTTAATGCTTTCTGGACCATACAGACACCAGATTGACTGTACTAGCATAAAAATGTTCGTCACTATTTATAACAAAAAAAAAAAAGAATAACTTACTTTGCAACTTTTAATTTGACAGCCAAAGTATGCATGTACTCCTTCAGTTCTAACAGGCCACCGGATATATCGTGACATTTTTTCAATTTATCGAAACGCTTCTCTAGCGATAACGAGTCTTTGCTATGGTAGGACGCTACCGGTAAAACTCCCTAAAAATAAATCGATTTGGTTTTCTGATAACTGAAGTTGCATGGACTCGAGTAACATTAACCTGGACGCGGATTCCGTGTACTGTTGAATTCCATAGCGACATGTCGCCTATAAAATTTTATATTCCGTGCACCGTTTGCTACACGACTTTCGCCCTGTTCTCGGTCGCTACGAAGACGACACCTCTTGACGTGTTGATTTCATCTTTTCTATACGACTTTCTTTGTTTTTTTTATATTTTGACATTGGACGGTTTTGTAAAAATTGTTAATTGTTTTTTTTTTGTTGATGGTACTTTGGGTATTTTTACTAAATACCCATACAAGGTAAAACTAATAATTTTTAAATTGTAGGAATTTAGTAGCACCTTTTTGAGCTTCTTAAATTTGTCTTGATATTGTTACGAGCGTCATTTTTGTTAGGTTTGTGTTGTTTTTATTTGCATTACATTTATTTTGGTTATTGTAGTTTGATTTTAGGTTCTAAAGGTGTTGTAGTTACGTTTTACGTTGTTATTTCTGTTTGTTTTTGTCATTTGTTAGGTTAGGAGGGCCCCAAATTTAGCTTAGGTAGGTTATATTTTTGTCTGAACCTATAATGTTTTGTTGTGTTGCTTACCTTAATTGTTTCTAATTAGTTTCATGGCTACTTTCTATAAATTTCATCTCAAAAATTTGGCATGTAACATATACATAGCGTGTTTCCTCGTTATACAAATACCTATTTATATTTTAGATGTTTCCTTTCAATATAAATAATATTGGTAACCAAATTTGGGTGCCTTTCACATATTTGCAAAAAAGTTTCCCAGTGCAAGGGAAGTCACCCTCATTATTTTGTGGTAGTTATTTTATTTGGCCGAGTAAATATCGAATTAGTAAATTGCGAGTAAATATTTTTGAAAGTAAATATCGAAAAAACAAACCATCACAGATCACATAACATACAAACTATTGACCAATACAAACACAATTAAAAAAATATTCCTAGATATTTAGTAACAAAGAAAAAATACCTAGAATTTGCTCAAACATTTTCAGAATGAATAGTATCCAAAATGCCACGTGTTGATAAATCCCGACTTTTACCGAACCGGTAACGATGGGTACACAAAATACATATTTGGTTGACTTTAAAAGTGGAATTCAACACTAGAACTCGACATGTTGAAAGCGACAGAACACGGAATCCGCGTACTCTGACTGAACTTTAAACCTTACTTGTTTCAACCAATCCTGATCGTGCAGATAGCGCGTGCCCCGCCTCTCCTTGGACGGATTCTGGCAAATGTAGCAGACGTACTTGTCCGGCACCTCGCTCTCCGTCTGTATGTTGTTGCAGTAGGCGTGCTGCCAACAGAGACACAACTCGCACTGGATCATCAGTCCGTCCTCCTCGCTGTAGCCGCAGGTGCAATTGATGATCTCCTCCTGTTTCATCCTCTCTATTTTAATAATTTGGCCGCCTTCGATTATCACGCCGTCGAACTGGGTGACGGTCGGCGGACAAACGGTCGATTCCGCCATCCCAGGCGGGGGCGGTGCCAAATCGAAGGCGGAAGGAATTTCCGGAGGGGCGGAAGAAGAGTCCGCCAAGGTGCTCGTGTTCGATGTTGTGTCGGTGTCTAACGGGGGTGGTGGGGGTGGTTGGTCGGTGGTGTGAGGTGGGGACTGAGGTGGGGGTGGGACGTAAGGATTGATAAGTGAAGGTGGTTGTGGTTGTTGTTGAGTGGTACGCGGGTGTTTTCCTGAGAGAAAAATTGACGTAAGGCATTGATCAAAGCGAAGCGAAATATATATACAGTGTGACCCATTTGTTTTCGGGTCACCCTGATAAAAAGTTTATTTTTGGTGCGATTTTGCTCGGGTTTTTTTTAAATGTTAGGTCTAGAAAAACTGCATCATTATAACAAAAAAAAATTTTGCCATGCAAATTCCAAGGCCTACTAATGTCAGTTTTTAAGGGCCAAATTTTAGGAAACCATGCTAAGCATTTTTTTAGCAAAAAATTGTGCACACCACTGGATTCGGCATCCCCCAAAACGGCCTTACACCAAATTTCACCAAAAAATATTAAATAATAACAATTTTATGATTAAAAAAAAGAAATGCGCTTTACTTCTAAATTGTGTCTAAAAATTATTGAAATATTGAATTGTCACATTTGACATCTAACTGTCAAAAGTGGTAATAAAACGTGTTTAGATAGTATTAATAATCATGGAAAATTTAAATTTAAGAGAAAAAATTGAAATTGTTCGTCTTGTTGGTGGTAACACGTGTTCGATGAGAGAAGCTGCCAGAGAATTTAATATTAGGCATCCTGATAGACCAGTAAGTCTAAGTACTGTGCAAAGTGTTCATAAAATTTTCAATGAAACAGGATCTGTTTCAAATAATCTACTTAAAAATGAAAATTACATTTTGGAATATTTTAACGGCAATCTTCGAAGTAGTGTCAGAACGGCTAGTTTGGTCCTTAACATCCCCAGAGAAAGTATAAGAAGATGTTTGCAAAAAAATAACATAAAAGCATTTAAGCCAAAATTTTTGCACACCTTAGAGGATGGTGACCAGGCAAGAAGATTAGAGTTTTGCTATTGGCTTCAGGAAGAATATTTAAACAACAGAAACTTTCTAGATGAAATCCTTTTTAGCGATGAAGCCACTTTTACCACAAATGGCGTAGTCTCCAGTCAAAATTGCCGCCACTGGTCCGTGCAGAATCCAGAATTTATAATAAATGCAAGGAGACAGTATTCGCAAAAAATTAACGTTTGGTGTGGAATACTAAGCGACAAAATTATTGGCCCTTTTTTTTTAATGGTAATTTGAATACAATTGAATTTTTGAATTTTCTTGAGAATGAAGGCATTAGAAAATTTACCCTTAAGATATCATCTTAATTTGAAGTTTCAATTAGATGGTTGTCCTGACCATAATGCTCGTTTAGTAAGAGACTGGTTAAATCAACATTTTGAAAACTGTTGGATAGGACGAAACAATCTTTTCGTTGAGTGGCCACCGAGATCCCCTGACTTAACGCCACTCGATTTTTTTCTCTGGGGCTTACTTAAAGAAAAAGTGTACAAATCAAGACCTCAAAATTTAGAAGATCTACAAGTCAGAATAATCCAGGTTTGTTCAGAAATTACTCCAGAGCAAGTCCGTAAAGTTATTTTAAATGTAGGCAAAAGGAATGTAAAATGCATAGAAAACAATGGTGGATTAGTAGAAATTTCAAAAATTTAGTAGCGGTTAATTTTTTTATTTGTTGTTTTTATTTTATTTGTATTTAGTTTGGAATTGTTATTTGCTTGTATTATCTTTGTTCAATTTGTTTTTTTCATGGCTATCTACACATTTTTTAATGTAAATAAATGCATAATTTCCCTTTTTATTTTTTGTTATAAAATTGTTATTACTTAATATTTTTTGGTAAAATTTGGTATAAGGCCGTTTTGGGGGATGCCGAATCCAGTGGTGTGCACAATTTTTTGCTAAAAAAATGCCTAGCATGGTTTCTTAAAATTTGGCCCTTAAAAACTGACATTAGTAGGCCTTGGAATTTGCATGGCAGAATTTTTTTTTGTTATAATGATGCAGTTTTTCTGGACCTAACATTTAAAAAAAAACCCGAGCAAAATCACACCAAAAATAAACTTTTTATCAGGGTGACCCGAAAACAAATAGGTCACACTGTATATATTTATAGGGATGTAGTAGAATAGTGGAAAATGTGATTCTCTTATGCAGAGTAGGAAATGCCACTGCTTTTCACGTTCCAGCAGCATAACGATCCAAAACACTTAAATAACGTTTGAGTACTTGAGTGGACGGCCCAATCCCCCGATTTCAACCCGTTTGAGAGGTTGTGGAAGAAGGAGAACCTCATATTCAAAAACAAATATTTTCGAATAAACACTCATGGATAGATAGAATCAGTCAAGTTTGACAAGTCTTCTTGAAAACGTGATTCAACATTCGATTGCATCAATAAGATAATAGTTTAAGTAATTATTATATACAAATGTGTTACATGTTCTTTATTGTCATATGTGGGCAGGTTTTTTCTGCCCCAATCACTTGTAGCGCTCTCCTATGTAAGAAGAGACCTTACTTACAAATTTAAGGTTTTAAGAAGAACTGCTCCACCATGGGGGCCGATTACTGCTTCACTCAACCGCCTTCAATTTCTGCAGCGATTTTTTGTTGTAAAGTTAATTTAATTCAAGAGAAAACAACAAAGTTCAATTTTGATTTGCTGCGAGCGTTTCTTCCATCTTACAACTGAACGGAGACGATACCGCGAGACGGCTCAAAGGCGACTCGCCGAGAGGTGACGAGCACGAACTTAAAAATATACCTGGACTGCTAATGCATATGGCCACGATACCCAAAAATGACCACTGCATGGTGGCCGCCATTTTTATAGTGATTGTGTCCTTTTGATGTTGGTCACTCTGAAAATTTTTAGTGTTGCCAACAAAAAATATATTAAATAACGATAATGAAGTTGACATTTGACGTGTGAGTATAGCGGATTGCCTAGCTTGTGACGATTTGTAAACGACGCTTGGGTATATCGTCTGGAACAGGCGATGTATCTTTCTCCTTATTTAATATGTGAATAATGTATCACCATCTTTATTTAAAGGTATTTGGTTCAGTTTCTCAAAACCGAATTATTGTGAATTGTCCGTCTGTGTTGTTTATAATAGAATAATATATTGAGTTGTTGACAGAATAATATATTTTTTCTAAATAAACCCTTTATAATTACAAACCCTCATAAAATCATCTACATTTTGATTCTTATATATGGTTGTACTTATTAATGTGGAAACGCTGTACATGGAAGGAAAGTAAAACTCGTAATAGTAAAAATAGAAAGAAATAGTAAAAAACACTTATTAGTGTTTTTTTTAACTGAATTTGTTAAGTAAATACAAGCAAAAATTGAAATGAATACCATGATTTTCATGGCATTAGGATTTATAAGATTCAAGATTATCAGAATGATAAAACAAATATTTTAAAGTGCACGCATCTATTCCAAGTTGATTGAAACTTTGTCTCATTTTAGGTGAGGATTACTTTCATAAATTTTAACGAAATTCTTAAAGAAGTACCAGAAAAATCACAGATCTAACGCAACGATCTTAAATTCTTACCTTTATGTAACTTTCTATTTTGTATTTTTGTAAACATAACCTCTCAAAAACTTTAATTGTTTTGTTTCCCTACAGTTGGCACAATTAAAATTTGTCAGAGTGACCAACATCGAAAGGACACAATCACGCAAAATGGCGGCCCCCTAGTAGTGGTCATTTACTTTTCATTGAATTGGCAGTCCAGGTATATTTTTAAGTTCGTGGTGACGAGCGACTGACACAAAGGACAAAGGCGCCACGCTGGTGGAGGTTATTTATAGAACATCAAAAGGCTGGTAGCGGCATGGTAGAAAAGCGACGTTGCCGCGGATTAACTTATTTTAAATTGTGTTGAATTTACAGTTTTTATCCGTTGTAGAATTACAACATCATATATAAAACCAAAATAATGTTGAATACTTTTTAATTGCTTTACTTTTGTCAAACTGATTTTCGTCAATATTTATAATTATGAATGTGTTTATCATGATGTGAAAAATTATTTTAATATTAGAGATAATACTTATTCATTAACCGTATCCAAAAATCACCCAATAGCTTTTTTTCTTCGACAAAACGAGAAAAAAAACACTTTGTTGCTTTCCTTTTACCCGATAGTGTATGTAATTTTTGTGATTGGGTGTAAATAGAAAAAGTATAAATCCGTATAAAACTACAGCAGTTAGCAACCAAGAAAACAATAGCGACAAAGCCTTACTCTCACCTTTCAACGGATCAGAATTATCCAAAGAATTCCTTTTTCTTTTTGACGCTGGTTTTTCTTCAGGCACACTGGACGTGCTTGGAATTGAATGGCGCACCGGTAACAGGGTCTTGATACCTGCAAACGAGATTGACGATATATATATTATAAATTTTATTATTGAAAATAATTTCTTTATACCATAGGAGGGCCTCGAGGAACACAAGTTTTTAATATTGATATCGTCCCTCATGGAAAGTTCTTCATTTTTCCCAAGTAAATCCTTCAATTTTATGTCGGGATACATGCTCGCAGGTAAACCTAAAACCATCGATTTAATAAAATAAGTGTGATGAGGTTAATTAAGTGCTCTACCAGACGGTAAAGGTTGAATGTCATTAGTAGAATCCATTGGCTTTGAATTAAGTAGTTTAATAATTTCAGAGTCTTTCGTTCGAATTTCAGTTGCGTCCGCGGGATTAATCACATCCCCTTGGGTTGTCAATTTGGCTGTTTTGGACGTCACTGAAACACGCCCCTTTTAAACGATTTTCACAAAAAACCCAAATTTTTTACCGATTTTTTTAGGTTCGCCGCTTTTCGGTCCAGGAGATCGGTCCAGGTTTTCACCGACCGTTCGGGCATAAGCCAAATCGGCCACGTTCGGGGTCGACTCCAGGTATTTCGTGTATTCGGGATGATAATGTTTCACGTGCATCAGAGCCAAGTTTTCGCGACGGAAATTTTTGTCGCAACCTTCGATCGGACACTTGTACGCGTCATTTTCGAAGACGATCTTTAACGCCGATGAGTTCCCTTCTTCTTCTTCTTCTTCTTCTGAAACCGGCTCTAGAATTTTTAAGATAACAACAAAAATTAAATTATTGAAATCTAAGAATAATTTAATTTTAAGTGAAGATAAAATTCTTGTTCATTGCATGATTAAATCTTGTTTCTTGCCTCTAGGGATAGACAAACAACTAAAAAATTACTCCAACCAATTAATAACTATCGAAAATTTGTCACACCAAAAGTTCTAACCATAGGACTATTAAACTTTTGTTCCAAACTCATTTTTATCCTCACTCACACTTTTACCATTATTTTTATTTTATTAGTTAACTTTTTACTCTACAATCTTAAATTTTTTATTATTATATTTTTTTTTTCTTTCTTCACCTTAATAAAAAATGGCTGAGATCAAGTGTGTTTCGTGTCAAAAAACCGTATCCGATAAGGATAAACATAAACTTCGTTGCAGCGGCGAGTGTCGCCGGAATTTCTGCATGAACTGCACCGAGCTGGACAAGACAATGACAAAAGCGCTTTATCAGCAGAAGTGCCACAATGTAAGATATTTTTGCAATGTCTGTGACTCTCCGACACTCAAATACTTGCACGACAAAGTCTCTCATCTACAAAAAAGTCAGATCCCCCTTGAAATTGTTGAAGCATTGGGAACGTGCCTAAAAAAGAACAACGAACTGTTCCCTGTATTATCTGAGCTACCATGACTCGAAATGGAAGACCTTATACGATAAAATAGATGAACTCCTGAAAACGGAAAAGAAACCTTATTCCATTCTATCAGGGAAATGAAGCAAGGCATTTTTAATCTCTCTTCTATTCTCCTGGATAATCATGGAGATTCTGTTAAGGTCCAGATACACGACTCATCAAGGGAAGAGCTCGCAAAGGAAATGGGTGATCTCCGAAAAAGTGTTAACCAAATGGCACTTTCCATCGACAATTTAACTTCTAAGGGAAACACGTGTAGTGGAAGTAGCCTCCTGAAACCAAAAAAATCCAGTTCAACGCAGACCGAGCATTTGGAAAACCCTATAGATGTGAAGATTCCCATAAACAAAACCACTCCTCCACCTTCCAAATCTTTTGTAAAAAAGGAATGGGAATACGGTTGGTTGTGTCTAGGATCCCCTCATCCTATACGGCAAATTAACTTGCACACTACGTCAACGAGAAACTTAAAACCACGGACTTTGTTAGATGCTTTCCTATGCTGAAGAACAAGGACTGTCCAGACTCAGACTTCAAAGTTGGCGTGCAAAAAAAGGAGCACCTAAAAACTTTAAAAGGCCCAACTATGTGGCCAGCAGGTACAATTGTAGATGGCTACAAGTTGAATGCTTTAACCCATCCAGATTATACTCGGATATATTACATATAAGCTTTTACAAAGTATGTGTAATAAAATCCCATAATTATAATCTATCTCAGTACATTTTAAGGTGCACCTAGGTAACCAAATACCTGTATGTGCAAAAAATCAAAAACAATTTTATAAAAATAAATATTTAAACAAAATATGTCCCATCCACTAACTATTGCAAAGTTTCCATTTAACACCCAATAAATAATTAAACATAAGAAAACAAAAATCTTTCACGATCACATATGAATACCTAAAGCTATGAAATATGAAAATTAATTAACAGTAAGTAGTTTTTTAAATACATGTAAATGATCATAAATGTAATCCCCAGATATTTTACAAAATTTTTTGACAACTTTTGTATGTCTAATATATGGTGGTAATAAGTTGTACAGTTTGGGTGCGTGGTAAAAAATTGATTTTAATTTCATAGTAGTGGCAACAGTTGGAATTGATAAGTGTCTATTTACATTTAATCTAGTCTGATACTGATGATTAACAAACTTCTTAAATTTATTCGACTTGTGAACATATATACAGAGCGACCAACAGTATAATGTGCGTACATCAAAAATATTTCTGGAATAAAGTAATGCAGTAGAAAATCTTTTGTTTTTTTTTGAAAATAACTTTTAAAATGTAGTTTTGGGTAACATTTAAAGAAGTCAATGTGTTTTGGTATATCCCACCCCAAAGAATTAGACCATACCTTAGTAATGATTCCACAATTGCTTTATAAATCGAAATCAAAAGTTGTTTATTTAATATTTCCCTGAGCACATAAAACCTGTATATTAGTTTTCAAATATTTTTTGATAGTCTAAGGATGTGGTGGTCCCACGTGTTTGTCAATATAGATTCCAAGATATTTTGTAGAGTGAACTTCATGAAGTTTATCCATAAGACTATCTATGTAAATACTATTAAATGATGGACGGTTTGCAGCTGTGAGGGAAAATGCTATATAAATAGTTTTAGTGATATTTAATGATAATTTAAATGAGTCTAGCCAGTGTTTTATTTTCTTTATACCGTTTATAGCATGTTCCTTCACCAAATCCCATGTTTCCCCATAGAAAGTTACTGCTGTGTCGTCAGCATAAGAGATAGTACTACCGTTTTGTATTGACATATTGGTTAAGGAATTTACATATGCTACAAATAAAATTGGATCCAGAACAGTCCCCTGAGGGATGCCCATTTTAATTTGAAGGGGTTCACTTATAGTATTTTCAACTTTGACGGATTGCTCTCGATCCATCAAATAATCAGCAAAAACGTCTAACACGGTTCCCCTTATCCCATAGGATTCTAGGACTTGAAGCAATTTGTTATGAGGGACCGTGTCAAATGCCTTGGCTAGGTCTAGAATCTAGATTCACCAACATCAAAGATTCAGCCACCACCAGAAGCCACTGCTACGCCAGAGAGATCTTTAAGAATTGCTTCAGACAAGGAAGCAATCGTTGCGAGTAATTCCCTTGCACGGGAACCCTCTAAAATAATAACTAACTATGGAATTAGAGGAACACCTCTCGAGTGGTTCATGTCATACCTGAACAACAGGAATCAGTTTGTTAGGGTTGATTCGATGACGTCTTCGTGCAAGCCAATAGAATGCGGGGTACCTCGAGGCTCTCCCTATTTTGTTTCTTCTAGTTATAAATGGTGGCTCTTCGTAAAACCATATCTCGTGACCTAAACACCATTAAATCGTGGTGCGATTCAAATCTTTTGTGCCTTAACTTCTCAAAAACTAGAGCATTATCATTTAGCGGTGCGTTGCAACCTTTTGTAATTAATAACAACAGAATGGAGGTCGTCGATTCCGTAAAGTTCTTGGGACTGATGGTAGACAACTCTTTAAAATAGGATATCCACATCGATTACTTATCCAAAAAATTAAGTTCTGCATGTTTTGCTCTGAGATCAGTATCCAGGGAGCTAAGTTTGGCAACGGCTATAACAGTTTATTATGCGTTTATTATGTTGTTATGATAATGTACATAAATAATATTCGTATGTTATTTAAACAAATTAGTAGTTTGCTAATAATGTTTTTGTAAACAACTGCTTTTTTTGCTCACTTTGTATACAAGTGAATGTATATATATTTTATAGAGTTTAAGGAAATATGACCTCAAACAATTTATAAAATTGTTAAGTTTTTTGTATGTTTTGTTGTATTTGTGTATATTTTGTTTATATGATATATTTAAATAATAGCTTTGTCGACAAAATTTTAAATTTTATGATAATAAAGCATTGATTGATTGATTGATTACCTTGTTTAACTTCATCCACGATCGCTTCTTCTGCTATAGTTGACTCAGCCAGAGGCTCCTCTTTATTTTGAACTGGGGCATCTGTAGACGGTACCACATCTGTTACTTTGACCTTTGATTGTCTATTTTTCACCCTTTTCTTCCTAGAACCGCTGCGATATAGACTAAAGTCAAACATGTCTAAGCTGACCTCCAGTTTGGGATGAAGCTCAATGTAGTTCTTGATCTCATTTTTATTGCGAAATTTTTTCCCATCAGGCCTAAAACAAAACATTATAAATACCTAAAAAATATCTTTAGAAAATTACATTTACGCCATAATGATAGTATCCCACTTTCCAACAGAGTTGCCATGGATTTTTTGAGTTAAATGCTTTGCCCAATCCTGCGGAAGTCTAGGATCTGGCACAATGTAGGACGTCCTTAAACCATCTGCTCCCTCTATAGCAGATTCAATACCCACAGGTTTGCCATCCTGCCAACTAAAATATTAATCCTCATAACGACTAATTCTTTATGAATCATGTAGATATTCACCTTGGATGCCATTTGATTTTCGGCTGAATAATTTCCGGAACTGGCCCTTCATCTTGCGATGCCGGTGAGTCACAAATTTCATCCACCAGTGGTTTTGTAACGGTGGGGCTGGTTTTCCTCTTCTTCTCGCTATTACCACTTTTGGGCCTTTTGTTGGTCTTAGTCACGGTAAACAATTCGGCTACATTGAGTTTCCTCTTTTTCTCCCTCCTGTCTTGTTTGGTGCCCTGCACAGGGTCAAACAGGGGTGAGGCATTAAGAGGTCTATATTCTACAGAGGGAGACGCAGGAGCCGGTTTTGTTACCGACATTTTCGAAATTCTGGCACTACGTAGCAGTTTTATGAAACCATCATCAAAAAGGACTTCATACATGTCTGCAAATTGAGGAAGATCAAAAGATGTAGGTATATTTAAAAGCATATTGTCCATAAATGTTTTATTTTAATTTAGAAGTTTATAAATTACATTCTAATACAATAAATTCCATATTTGGGATCACATTATAATATTCCAGATTGCAATATGGAAAAATGAAGAATAAGGTTTAATGGGACAGTGTAAACATACCTCTCCAACCAATGTTTTATCAAATTGTTTTAAGGTTAATGATACTTGTCAATTTAACTTTCTAAAGAACTCTAAGATTTACTTTTCTCAAGCATTAAAGTGTTAGTTGTATCACAACCTAAGGATAATAAATCAAGTTTCTATTGGTGTGAACAAAACAATCTTCATTTAAATGTTAAGAAATGTTGTGTTATTAGTTTCACTCGCAGGATCAACCAGTTTCAATTTAATTACTTCATTAATAATGAGCCACTGAATTATGTTGCATCTATTAGGGATTTGGGAATTATTTTTGATGAGAAACTCACATTTATTGATCATATTAATTCAATTTCTGTAAAAGCATCAAAATTGCTAAGGTTTGTTATGAGAAACTGTTCATATTTCTCAGTCTCTTCAACAAGAAGGGTTTATTGCTCCCTAGTAAGAACTATATTGGAGTACTGCTCTGTAGTTTGGTCTCCATACCACCAGATTCATATCGATGCTTTAGAAAGAGTTCAACATAAATTCCTGAGATATTGTGCTCATAGAACTTTAACTGTCATTGAGAACCATGACTATTCTTATATTGAAAGTCAATTATCTATTCCGACACTGTCGCAACGCCGTAATATTTCTGGTGCTAGTTTTATATATAAGATCGTTAATAGGCTTATTGATTGCCCTGATCTGTTGGGTCGCATACGATTTAATGTTCCTCATCACGGGTTGCGCCATAATGTAACCTTTAACATTCCATTCCACAGAACATCCTATGGATTTAATAATATGAATTTGTTAAACAATTCGAATATTGATGTGTTTAACATAAGTTCCTTAATGCATCTAAAGAGGTCACTTACTTCATAATTGTGCACAAAAATTTTGTATTTACATTCTTGCATATAAATTATTAAGGTTGTTTCTAGTATATGTAGTATAGGTGTTTTTTACTTGAGTATTAATTTTTTAAGTAGGTTTAGATTATGACAATTGTTTATGTAAATATTATTGCTTTGTAAAATTTACAATAATTGGGGTTTTCCTGTATTATAAATAAATAAAAATAAATATTAAGTGACAAATTACATTGAAATAAGTTAAATTAAATTAAGATGAATTATGTGAATTAAAAAAAATTGAGAACAATTACGAGTAAAAAACTTTCCCTTACCGTTGTCTAATGCTTTGGTAATCTGAGCTGGAAACTTCCTGTTATCGCACCAATAAGCCATACATCGCTCCCCAATCTCAAATTTCTCAGCGACTTTTGGTTGCACAGGTCTCAATCTTGGACTAGCCATTGGAATCCACTCCTTATATTTATTGCTGCTTTTCTCAAAATGAATTAGGACTTCGCTCTCCTCGTAGTCCACTTCATTAACTTTGGCTGGTTGCCACACACTATTGTTGTCAAGTACTTCTATGCGAGACCCAATATTGAAACTGATTGGTGTGGCTGCCGGAGTGTTTTGGGACATTTGGTGTTGATCGAACGGATCTGTTTGGGGCACAGATATTTCTTGTTTCGAATCCGACTCTTCTGCCACTTCAGATTTAATTTCATGTTTTAAGGTATCTAAGAGGGTTTCGTTTATGGGGGCTGATGGTCCACCATCAGGGGCATCCTCAGTTTCCTGTTTAATTTCTACTTTAACATCAGCTGCAGGTTGAGAAACTTCTGCAGCATTTCCTAAAAGTTTCTTTTTCCTTTGTTTGGGGACACTTTTAGTTTTTTGTCCTTTTTTAGGCGCTACCTCGACTTCCTTTTTAATGGTGACTTCTGCTTTGATTGCATGCAATTTTGACTTGTCCCAAGGAAACACGCTGGGTAGAACTCCTTGGCGCAGCATATACTTTTTGCCTTTGAAATTGCAAAAGTCGGCCCTAAGAAAGTGTCTAGAGCACACATAGAGCACTTTGGAGGTGTTTTCTTCCTCGGGGATGCGACACAGGGAAATCCACTTGGGTCTGATGTCGGTATGCAGGGGCACCTTATGATATGTGACGCCCGCATGTTCTCGCTTCGTGGAATCTGAACCGCAGTTTTGTACACTGCACTTTCTACCCATTATGAAGGGAAATTGCACTTTTTAAGGCTTTTCTTTCCAAATTGGGCGTTTGTTTACTGGTTACTAAGTGTATTGTGGTTATGACAGCCCAGTGAAGTAAATCAGCTTTTTCTTTTACCTTGTAGTTGGCTTGTATTTTGTCTTATGACGATAACTTTTGTTATAAATTAATAATTTATTGCTACCCACAGAACACAAATATATATATACCTCTAGTTGCTACCTAAAAATTATGATTTATAACACAGAAATGTTGTCAACACAGAAATTCAACTTTGTTGCTACAATGTACATAGGGATCCTAACCTATAAGCCTCAGTCAAGAAGACTGTCAATGTCAAATGATGTTTGTTGTGTTGCATAAGCGTCAGGGGTTTTCCGATTCTCACCCATTTTTTTTTATCCTAACCACGAAATTTTTGTTAAATTAAATATTCGTGCAGGAATATTATTTTAATTAAAAATGTGTCCGCTTCCCCTATTCCGATAATTAGTATTTTAAATATTTATGACAACAACTATTCGCATTTATTGACGTTTAATTGAGGGGCTCCACTTAACCTCAAAACGATGGATTTTGATTCTGACGAGGAAAACATTAGTGAAGAAGACTATTATAGCTTTTTGAACGTTCCTAAAGAGGTATTTGTATATATCCATAAAGCCTCCAAAAAGGTTTTATCGATTACATTAATCAATAACATTTAAATTTTAAATTCCAGGCTTCCAAAGAAGAAATCAACAATGCCTATAGAAAGTTTAGTCGCATGTACCATCCAGATAAACACAGGGAGCCAGAGCTTAAAGCTAAGGCCGACATTATGTTCAATAAGATCAAAAAGGCTTATGAAGGTACCCTGTCATAAAAAATATTCAAATTTAAACAGGTTTTATTTGCCATATATTAAATTATACAATCAATTTTTTGATAGTAGAATGTCCCTCAACCATTAGTCTGTACCTGTAAACATATTATGAGGCAGATGAGACAACCTTACTTTAATTAAAAAAAAAAATATATAAATAAGAGAAAAAAGTATACAGATATATTTCTAATATTTAACTAGGTATATAAATACCTACGCTCTACATAATTTATATTTTTTTTAGTGTTATCAGATCCTCATAGACGTGCCATATATGATTCCCTAGGTACAAAAGGTCTGGAAACTGAGGGCTGGGAAATTGTGTCGAGAACAAAAACCCCTGCAGAAATTCGAGCTGAATACGAACAGCTCGCAGAAGAACGAGCAGAGAGGAGGAAAAAACAGGCCACAAATCCTACCGGGAACATCACAATTGCTATTAACGCTACTGATTTATTTAATCCGTATGATGAGGATCTGTTCGAGGATGAATATGACAGGTGAGATACTTTTCAAACCAAGTCAAAACATGTTTTATTATCATAAAATACGGTGATTAACAATTACTTAATCTGAAAAAAAATAATAATAGGTAGTAAATAAAATGCTTCACTTTAAAGAGTGATGCAACATATCTTTTGAAGCCAATCAAAATTTGTGCAAACTTTATATTAATTGGGAGGTGAAAAAGTCCTAATAGTTAAATAAATAAGAGAGTTCTTAGTCAATTCACTGGTGGAATATTGAAGTCTGGTATTATAGGAGAAGTAAAAGGAGTCCTGATAAGGATTAGATTATCTGTCAGTTTTTCTACTATTGAATAGTAAAATTGATTAAATTCATTTGTGTAAATTGGGTATTGTTTGGTTTTCATCTAAGTTCATAAATAATACTTCAGTTTTTGTTGGGTTTGTGTGTATTTGTTACTGTTGTAAGTTCACTTAAAAAATGACATAACCCACTCAAAAAATCCCTCAAAAGTTGTCTGGAATGTTGTATAGCAGTTCAAAGGGCAGGATACAGCAAAAAACAGGCAGTCAATTATTAATAAATATAAAGCAGGACATTAACAGGACAAATTTAAAAATTCTTTATGACATAGAGTCTTAATTTTCAAGTAAACTATGCTACTGCTCAAAAACATTAAAAAAAAATCTTTTTTATTCAACCTCACTTTGATGAAATAATCTCCATTCTATTAAATCTAAAAAATCTGTGAGGCAAGATGGGATTCCTATGTCCGTTATAAAATTTGTCAGTATTGAATTAGTAACTAGCCCACTAAGCATTAAGCTTTGCATTAAATCTTAATTTAAGTGAATAAGGTCGAGAAACTATCCCATTGTGTCTCGGCCTTTCTTGGGCCTTTAGCAGTGTGGATTCAAATTGGTACCAAAACAGTTAAAACTGTCTCTTAAACATGTCATTAAAATAATCTCATAATCATTGACAAGTCAGAAATATAATAGTCACATAAATGCACTAAATTCCTACACAATTTACAAAATGGTTTAGTTATTACAACAATTACAGAGTTTATAAGTAATAAATAAGAGATTTAAAGAAATTTGTCTCCTCTGACATTTAACTTTTATCCTAGCAAATTTTGAATATGGTTTTATAAAGTTATTCATTTTAGTGGTATGCTCGGGAGATTACCCAATATCGAAGTGTCCTCGATGCAGTTCACCCAAGGAGTAGATTTTCCTTTAACCCAAAAGGACACCTGCACCCTCTCCGGGCAGTTGCACACGCAAAACGGCACCGGAGGTGGTGGTGTGAACATGAGCTGGCGCCATTTATTTTCCCATAAAAGTTGGGCCGAAATCGAAATGACCGCCGGAAGTGGTCCGGCGATATCTCTAAAAGGGTTTAGGACATTAACGAAACGGTTTTTCTGGAACGGCGGCACTGTTCTGCAATTTACTCCCGAAGGAGTCCGGCCTGGTATTATGTCAAGTGAGGAGGTTCATTGAAGTTTTAAAGCGATTTAATTGTTATTATTATTTTTTTTGAATTTGTTTTAGCATTGGCGATGCAGATAGATAAACATTCAATAGGTTACATTTCTTATCATGGGGGCATTAGGTCGATATTTTCAACGCAAATTATTAGGGATACTGGTAAGGCAGCGACATTTATGTTTAGCGGATATCATAAACTTTTTTTTTTTGTTTCAGAAAATAATAGGTTTAATTTTTCAATACAAGTAGGAGTACCACATTCCTTTTTTCAGTTGCAATACACCAGAAAAATGATGGCCCAAGAATTGAAATTAAGGCTGGCAATCAAGTAAGAATGCGTAATATTCATAAATATTTAAGAAAAGTTCAATTTCATAATGATCCTGAGAGGTAAGATGCGCTAGAAAGTGACAAAGTGGACTTTTCACCCCCTTTTGAGCATATAAACCGATCTGAGTCCCGTGAATCTTTGACGATCTTACACATTATACATTTATCTTTTTTTTTTTACATTTATCTTTACTTATTTTTTAATGAAATTTATCAAAAAGATGCTTTTTTTTCTCAATCTGTTTTGTTATGATTAATTTTGGTAATGTGTGTAAATTTTATGTAAAGTGTTTTAGAAGTTATGTTTGTTTGAAATTTAAAGTGAATTTGGAATTTTTTAGTTTTTAGGATGCTTGTACACAAGATTTTGTTGTCTTACGTAATATAGCACATTTTTCTTTCTTTCTTTCTTTCTTTTTCAACAATTTACGTAATATTTTCAGGATGGGTACTTTTGGTGGAGTGGTGGAATATGGAGCGGAAAAGCAAGTGTCGAAGCACAGCAATTTGTCATTTTCTGTTGTCTGTGGGGTGCCCGCCGGAGTAAAGTTAAAAATAAGGTAAATTAGAATTTGAATAGTTTATTTGTCGCCAAAGGAATACAATATATGAAAAATTAGATATTAAAAAGAGATGGTTACTAAAAAAACTTATACTGTATAAATCAAAATAATACAAAAAAAAATCTTTTACTTACCCTATCTATCTTGGGTAACTTAAAGATTTTTTATAGATAAAAACTGAAAAAACACAAGAGTTAATAAATACAGAAAAAACGAGAACACTATAGTAATTAAATAGATAATTTTTAATATTTATGGACAATCTCTGAACTGATGATACTACACACCAAAATATGGTAATTGAGCTTAACAGGGTATTTGAAGTTGGAATTTTCATTTGAAATTTCCTAATAATTTTATGATTTTAAGCAGTATCCTCTTGCAAATTGGCGATTTTATGTGTTTTGACATGAAAATTATGTTTCTTATTTTAATTATAATTAATAATTAATTTCTATCATTGATACCTTACAGAAAATATTCCAGTTACTTTAATTAGGGTTTCACTTGAAGTGAGGTAATTCCTAAGGAGTAAAAAATTTCATATATGGATACCGCTTATCTAAAGAGCACCAAGCGACATTTCCTCGTTTGGAGAAAATTCAATTTGTATATTTCAAGCAATCCCGGAAATTGTATTGTAAAAATTTTGCAATGATGTTTAAAAAAATATATTCTATATAAGAGGTAAAATAAAGAGGATTTTATTAAAATTTCATAGGATCAAGGTGAAAAATGTCATTTTTGGTCTTTGGTTCCTTTTTGAAAAACTAAAAATTCAATAATCTGTTATAGTTGTCTGTTAGTTCCATATTGTATGATACAAATTATAATTTTAAGGTAAAATAAAAAGCAATTATAGGCAAAAATTTTAATTAGAGCTTTTGCAAAACTTTTGTTTTAAAACTTTTTTTATTTATATTAAAAAAATAATAATTTTCTTCAATTTCAGGTCCAAATCCTTCCAAGTCTTCTTCAAAATTTGCTGTTTGCGGTTTGGTGTTATAAAAGTTCTTACACGCTTCGGGAACTAAAGTCATGAGGCTTTGGATATCTGCTGCCTTTTTTTCGGAAATCGGTTTTCCCTCTGGATATAATGTTTTTAGATTTGCCCTAAAATCTCCATTTAAAGTTTTGAGTTTAATACCTTTAGATCTTTTATCTATTTTTAGCTCCCTGTAATCGACTTTGACGTGCGAGTGTTTAAAAAAGATGCTATAAGGATTTTCTTTTTTGATTTTGATTATTCTAGCATTTACCTAATCAACCTTTTCACCTGTTTCAAATACCTTTCTGTTTGAGATAGCCTTCTCAACATCCTCAATAGAGAAAAAGTGATGGGTGTCCATTTCAGTTATTTTTTTTCTTGCTTGATAAAATAATTGATTTAAAATCATCTAAGGTACTAAGACACATAATTGGTGCTTCATAGCTCGTTCGATTTCTTCAAAATCAGTATGATTTGCTAAAAAAGCTGTGTCCAGGGATTAGGTATTTAAAATATATTTTTTTTAAGACTCTTATGTCCACTAAGGACAGCCTTTAAAAGAAGAATTATTTTAATATTACGATTCTGCCCACCGCATGAATCGAATCACATAATGAGTTCTTCAATATTTGGATCTAGATAATTTTCAATAATGTATTTTATGCGTGATCCAACCTGTTGTGCTCCTCGACCAGCGATTCCTTCTTTCCAGATAAAACAGTAAGGCAAATTTGTTGACGCACTATGTATTCCTTCATTGTACACAGAGAGCTGTCGTTTGTAGTATGTTACATTTGTGTAAGCTTAGTACTTTTTGCATGTCGTAACTAATAACGTCATGGGTCGCATTTGCTGTGGCGAAATCTACCTTCATTGCCTCACGTGCTTTTTTAGCTTTATTTAAATGAGCAATGTGTTCGAGATTTATTTCTTGTTTCAAAGTCTCACTTTTCTGGTTTTGTAGTTTTACTTGCTGGCTATCGCATACATTGCAAGTATCTTTTATTGGGCTTTCTTCTTAAATTGAAATTTTCATAAAATATTTTTTTGTAGATACTTAAACTAACAAAAGGATTATTTTCAGACAAGTATAGTGAATGTATTTTTGGAACTGAAAGATCAGGGTTTAAGTACTTTACATCTGATTTTTCCCTAGTGTAATGCGATATGTAGGTTAGGAACATAGCTATGAGACCAAGAACAGCATCCTTAGTAATTTCGGAAATTTTATTTAAACCTCCTGATTTGTTGCCCCTTTTATCATTAATGCAATCATTATTTAATTTTTTACTGCAGTATAAATTCTTTTTCGTCGAACATTTCTCGACATAACATAACTTGTGTAACCTCTTTTCCGACTGTTAGGAACTCGTTTTCTTTTTATTTCAATAACTTGAACTGTTGCTGCTAAAAATGCTGTTTGAACATCATAAATCCCAAAAATTTTTAAAAAGTTCAGCTCGTTTTTGTTGGTCCACTTTTTCCTGACATTTCATTTCATTCAAAGTTTTTGATTCGACTCGTCTTCCTGTTACTGAATAATGTGGCAAGTTAGAGTCCTTTAATTTTTTTCGTAGTTTAAAAGTTTGCTCTGGATATTTCCTATTTCTTCCTTTCTTTAGCCTCCTTTCACCGTTTTCCTTAACACTTCGTAGCTTTTCCTTTTTGCGTATTACCGCTAAAGGGTAATCCTCTTCTGAATCTGAAGAGGTAGTAATAATCTGTCTTTCAGGCTGTGGAATGTCTTCATCAGTTTGATCAGATGCTTCATTAATGTTTTCGGATTCCTGCAAGAGAACATTAAAATCGAAATAAGTTTTTACGCTTTTAACTACCCTTTATCTTACTACTTAAAATGTAAAACTCCAAAACTTACATCTATGTAATTTTCAGTATCTTGAAGAATAGCCACGTTAGAAGATTGACCACAATAATTTTCATAGGAGGTATTCAAGTTATTTGCATTAATAAGATAACTCTATACCTCATAATTCTTGTCTGGCACACCATCTTGGTTTATCAAGAGTGCAAATAGTATCATTATTCGTAGCAACATTAAATTTGTTGGCAGAAAAATCACTAGTTTCCTACAAGAAAGCATTAATTTAAAATATTATGATCAACAATCTATAGTAAAAATAATGTTATAGGATCGTCTTTCTAAATAAAACTAATTTTATTGCACATATCACACAAATATAGCACACAAATCAGGAAGACATTATCATGGTATATTTTTAATAGTTTTCGAAACCTAAGGTAAAAAATTAAAGTGAAATTAAGAAACTAAACGTAGAAATATTTTACTTTTATTTTATATTATAATATTATATCTGTCGTGTTTATGTAGCGACCTTAAGAACTAAATTACATTTTTACTTACGTTTTTCTCTGCAATTTGACTTATCTTAGTTTGGTTAGGTGAAATATTTTCTTTCAAACTCCTGCTATTGCTAATGTCATTGTAGTCCAAAATGTCAATACTATTGACTGGTAAAACTTCAACTTTCTATGAAAAAGTTACAAATAACTATATACTATATTAAATTTTAATACTACTTAATTAAACTTTTAAATTTACTTATTACTTACTTGAAAACTACTGCGGGCTAATTCCACCAACTTTTCACACCTGGTAAGATTTCTTTTCAACATTTTGATAAAAAAAATCTAAAACCATCAACCACCAACAAAAAAAAACTGCAGCACTTACACTGAACAAAATAATATATAAACCACACAACAGAATAATAACTTTGAGGTTAGAAATACGGGAAGAACCAAACGCCGCATATCGATGTCTATAGATTATCTAAACAGAACCAGTCGCTTGGATCGGTTTAGATAAACAAGAAAACTGTGTTTCGTTGAATGGCGTTTGGTTCCTTTTAGAGAAGCGGTATCCATATGAAAGAATCTTATAGCTCAAAAATTTTGACTTAGACTCAGATTTATTAGACCAGTCTAAAAGTGACATTTTCAGAATGCGATTTAACACAGTACATATAAAGACACCAGGATTTCTGGATATTTTTATTTTTTAAACATAACTTCCTGGAATAAAATTATAATTAATTCCAGATAGTAATTCCTTTGTATTTTTCTATCCTTATAACGTGATGTTCGAATATTTCTCACCCTTGAATTGGAATTTAACCGCAATTGCCTGGATTAAAGTTTAACAATTGATTTCAATCAGAATTTCTGTATATTTCGCTATCCTTAGAATAAAATTGTGTGGTACAAGAACAAAGATGTCTGGAAAAATTGTTTTTTTATATGAACAATGTAACAATCAATATTTTTTCTAGGAAAATTTGTGTTTTCAGTGTTTTAACTGCCTGGATGTTTTTTTTTTAATACTTGGCATAATAATTTGTTTCTATTAGGATTTCGTCCTTTTCTGTAAAAAATACTCGCAGAATTGCGTGAACTTCTGTACAATTCACAACTTCACCAACAGCATTGGAATTTATTTTAAATATAATCTTATTGATAAATTAATTTAACTTTAATCATTCAGTATATTGGCTTTGTAAAACTCAATAAGTTCTTATGATACAATATCTGGTGTATTATCTATTATCTAATATTATTATTATTGGTAGGTTGTCACGTGCAAACCAAGTGTATTCATTCCCAATTCACTTGTGTGAAGAAATAATGCCTTCCCCGGTGTTCTACGCTACTGTGGTGCCCCTTATTTTATATGTGGTGGTAAAAAAAGGGGTCGTAGAGCCCTTTCTTAAAGAAGAGAAATCCAAGAAGTTGGAAAAGCAAAAACAAAATAATTTTAATAAGCTGCTGGAAAAACGGTGAATAATATTCTTTACCTGGTGTTTAAAAAAATGGTAAAATTGTTTTTTCCTTTTGTCCTAAAGGAAAGAAGCGATGGCAGCCCAAGATTTAATGCAAGCAACTTATACGAGGATCAAGGAGGAGGAAGAAAAGAAAAAGGGTCTAGTCATTATTAAAGCGATTTATGGAAAAGTTATTAAGGGTAACAATAAAATTCCTTACTTTACATTATAAGTCAAAAATTTACGTTTAGATCATGGGGATGCAGAAATGTCTAGTGACGTCATAGATGTCACTGTACCAGTCCAGTGTCTCGTCAAGGATTCTAAACTGGTTATACATGAAAACACCAAGGTACTTATTTAGGAATTCATTTATTTATCGGTGAAATGATGATTTAGGTCATATTGCTTATTTTTTTTTTTTTAGAGCGACTTGCCTGGATTCTTTGATGCCGCTCTGGGAGAAGAAAAAATCTTACATGTAATCTACAACTACCATGATCAACCCCATGAAATTACCATTAAAGATAATGAGTCTCTAAGGTTACCGAGACCCGGTTAGTATTCATTTAGCTGTTTTGATTTTTTAATAATTGAGTTTTTTCATTTTTTAGCCCATAGGACAAGCGTCACCTAGCGTCGGTCCAAAGGTCCGCATAGTCACGTAGATAGACGTAATCTTGTGAAAAAAAAATTCAAAAAAAAAATCAGTTAGAAATAGATAATGAGTAAAAAAATACGTGATCGTTGAAATTGAATAATCGTTTGCGCGCTACTGTGTTCAGAGTGAATTATGTTGACTACAGTTTCTTTTTTTTTTTTTGTTATATTGAAAAAGATAATTTATTTAAATTTTATATGCAACAATAAAAAGAATTGTTGATTGAAATCGAGTTTTTTTTTTTGGGACGGGTGAAAATCGGAGTGACGCTATTTTTGAGCACAAAAATGCAGTATCTCAAGTATAAGAGCTACGACCTTGCTCGTTGGATGGTCTCGTTGAATTCAGACTGATGAAACTAAAACAAAACCTTTGGAATTTTCCCGACAGCTCCCATAGAAGCCGAGATACCAACCTTCAAAGTTTGGAATTTTTCATTTTTCTGGTATACCCCCCCCCGTATCGAATTTTTTCCGAGCAGAACTAAGGGAAAACTAAGGCGAGCAGAACTAAGGGAATGAGAGCACTTTGAAAATCCTGAAAAAGTCGTTTTCGACGTCCGTTTTTGAGGCCAAAAATGGACATCAAAAATGCCATATCTCGGCTATCGTAAGAGCTACGACCTTGCGGGTGGTCTCGTTGGATTCACAACGGCGAAACTAAGACAAAACCGTTAAAATTTTCCCGATAGCTCCCATAGAAGCCGAGATATCGACCTTCAAAGTTTGGGTTTTTTCATTTTTCGGGTATACCCCCCCGTATCGAATTTTTTCACCAAAAATTGATTTTTGTCGAAATCAAACTAAGTATACCAGCGTCTTATTTGGGTCACCTAGATTACGAAAACACCGGGTTATAACAGGATCCGAGCAGAACTAAGGGAATGAGAGCACTTTGAAAATCCTGAAAAAGTCGTTTTCGACGTCTGTTTTTGAGGCCAAAAATGGGCATCAAAAATGCCATATCTCAGCTATTAGAAGAGCTACGACCTTGCGGGTGGTCTGGTTGGATTCACAACGACGAAACTAAGACGAAACCGTTGGAATTTTCCCGATAGCTCCCATAGAAGCCGAGATATCGACGTTCAAAGTTTGGGTTTTGTCATTTTTCGGGTATACCCCCCCGTATCAAATTTTTTCACCAAAAATTGATTTTTGTCGAAATCAAACTAAGTATACCAGCGTCTTATTTGGGTCACCTAGATTACGAAAACACCGGGTTATAACAGGATCCGAGCAGAACTAAGGGAATGAGAGCACTTTGAAAATCCTGAAAAAGTCGTTTTCGACGTCCGTTTTTGAGGCCAAAAATGGGCATCAAAAATGCCATATCTCAGCTATTAGAAGAGCTACGACCTTGCGGGTGGTCTCGTTGGATTCACAACGACGAAACTAAGACAAAACCGTTGGAATTTTCCCGATAGCTCCCATAGAAGCCGAGATATCGACGTTCAAAGTTTGGGTTTTTTCATTTTTCGGGTATACCCCCCCGTATCGAATTTTTTCACCAAAAATTGATTTTTGTCGAAATCAAACTAAGTATACCAGCGTCTTATTTGGGTCACCTAGATTACGAAAACACCGGGTTATAACAGGATCCGAGCAGAACTAAGGGAATGAGAGCACTTTGAAAATCCTGAAAAAGTCGTTTTCGACGTCCGTTTTTGAGGCCAAAAATGGGCATCAAAAATGCCATATCTCAGCTATTAGAAGAGCTACGACCTTGCGGGTGGTCTCGTTGGATTCACAACGACGAAACTAAGACAAAACCGTTGGAATTTTCCCGATAGCTCCCATAGAAGCCGAGATATCGACGTTCAAAGTTTGGGTTTTTTCATTTTTCGGGTATACCCCCCCGTATCGAATTTTTTCACCAAAAATTGATTTTTGTCGAAATCAAACTAAGTATACCAGCGTCTTATTTGGGTCACCTAGATTACGAAAACACCGAGTTATAACAGGATCCGAGCAGAACTAAGGGAATGAGAGCACTTTGAAAATCCTGAAAAAGTCGTTTTCGACGTCTGTTTTTGAGGCCAAAAATGGGCATCAAAAATGCCATATCTCAGCTATTAGAAGAGCTACGACCTTGCGGGTGGTCTCGTTGGATTCACAACGACGAAACTAAGACAAAACCGTTAAAACTTTCCCGATAGCTTCAATAGAAGCCGAGATATCGACCTTCAAAGTTTGGGTTTTTTCATTTTTCGGGTATACCCCCCCGTATCGAATTTTTTCACCAAAAATTGATTTTTGTCGAAATCAAACTAAGTATACCAGCGTCTTATTTGGGTCACCTAGATTACGAAAACACCGGGTTATAACAGGATCCGAGCAGAACTAAGGGAATGAGAGCACTTTGAAAATCCTGAAAAAGTCGTTTTCGACGTCCGTTTTTGAGGCCAAAAATGGGCATCAAAAATGCCATATCTCAGCTATTAGAAGAGCTACGACCTTGCGGGTGGTCTCGTTGGATTCAAAACGACGAAACTAAGACAAAACCATTGGAATTTTCCCGATAGCTCCCATAGAAGCCGAGATATCGACGTTCAAAGTTTGGGTTTTTTCATTTTTCGGGTATACCCCCCCGTATCGAATTTTTTCACCAAAAATTGATTTTTGTCGAAATCAAACTAAGTATACCAGCGTCTTATTTGGGTCACCTAGATTACGAAAACACCGGGTTATAACAGGATCCGAGCAGAACTAAGGGAATAAGAGCACTTTGAAAATCCTGAAAAAGTCGTTTTCGACGTCTGTTTTTGAGGCCAAAAATGGGCATCAAAAATGCCATATCTCAGCTACTAGAAGAGCTACGACCTTGCGGGTGGTCTCGTTGGATTCACAACGACGAAACTAAGACAAAACCGTTGGAATTTTCCCGATAGCTTCAATAGAAGCCGAGATATCGACCTTCAAAGTTTGGGTTTTTTCATTTTTCGGGTATACCCCCCCGTATCGAATTTTTTCACCAAAAATTGATTTTGGTCGAAATCAAACTAAGTATACCAGCGTCTTATTTGGGTCACCTAGATTACGAAAACACCGGGTTATAACAGGATCCGAGCAGAACTAAGGGAATAAGAGCACTTTGAAAATCCTGAAAAAGTCGTTTTCGACGTCTGTTTTTGAGGCCAAAAATGGGCATCAAAAATGCCATATCTCAGCTATTAGAAGAGCTACGACCTTGCGGGTGGTCTCGTTGGATTCACAACGACGAAACTAAGACAAAACCGTTAAAACTTTCCCGATAGCTTCAATAGAAGCCGAGATATCGACCTTCAAAGTTTGGGTTTTTTCATTTTTCGGGTATACCCCCCCGTATCGAATTTTTTCACCAAAAATTGATTTTTGTCGAAATCAAACTAAGTATACCAGCGTCTTATTTGGGTCACCTAGATTACGAAAACACCGGGTTATAACAGGATCCGAGCAGAACTAAGGGAATGAGAGCACTTTGAAAATCCTGAAAAAGTCGTTTTCGACGTCCGTTTTTGAGGCCAAAAATGGGCATCAAAAATGCCATATCTCAGCTATTAGAAGAGCTACGACCTTGCGGGTGGTCTCGTTGGATTCACAACGACGAAACTAAGACAAAACCGTTGGAATTTTCCCGATAGCTCCCATAGAAGCCGAGATATCGACGTTCAAAGTTTGGGTTTTTTCATTTTTCGGGTATACCCCCCCGTATCGAATTTTTTCACCAAAAATTGATTTTTGTCGAAATCAAACTAAGTATACCAGCGTCTTATTTGGGTCACCTAGATTACGAAAACACCGGGTTATAACAGGATCCGAGCAGAACTAAGGGAATGAGAGCACTTTGAAAATCCTGAAAAAGTCGTTTTCGACGTCCGTTTTTGAGGCCAAAAATGGGCATCAAAAATGCCATATCTCAGCTATTAGAAGAGCTACGACCTTGCGGGTGGTCTCGTTGGATTCACAACGACGAAACTAAGACAAAACCGTTGGAATTTTCCCGATAGCTCCCATAGAAGCCGAGATATCGACGTTCAAAGTTTGGGTTTTTTCATTTTTCGGGTATACCCCCCCGTATCGAATTTTTTCACCAAAAATTGATTTTTGTCGAAATCAAACTAAGTATACCAGCGTCTTATTTGGGTCACCTAGATTACGAAAACACCGAGTTATAACAGGATCCGAGCAGAACTAAGGGAATGAGAGCACTTTGAAAATCCTGAAAAAGTCGTTTTCGACGTCTGTTTTTGAGGCCAAAAATGGGCATCAAAAATGCCATATCTCAGCTATTAGAAGAGCTACGACCTTGCGGGTGGTCTCGTTGGATTCACAACGACGAAACTAAGACAAAACCGTTAAAATTTTCCCGATAGCTTCAATAGAAGCCGAGATATCGACCTTCAAAGTTTGGGTTTTTTCATTTTTCGGGTATACCCCCCCGTATCGAATTTTTTCACCAAAAATTGATTTTTGTCGAAATCAAACTAAGTATACCAGCGTCTTATTTGGGTCACCTAGATTACGAAAACACCGGGTTATAACAGGATCCGAGCAGAACTAAGGGAATGAGAGCACTTTGAAAATCCTGAAAAAGTCGTTTTCGACGTCTGTTTTTGAGGCCAAAAATGGGCATCAAAAATGCCATATCTCAGCTATTAGAAGAGCTACGACCTTGCGGGTGGTCTCGTTGGATTCACAACGACGAAACTAAGACAAAACCGTTAAAATTTTCCCGATAGCTTCAATAGAAGCCGAGATATCGACCTTCAAAGTTTGGGTTTTTTCATTTTTCGGGTATACCCCCCCGTATCGAATTTTTTCACCAAAAATTGATTTTTGTCGAAATCAAACTAAGTATACCAGCGTCTTATTTGGGTCACCTAGATTACGAAAACACCGGGTTATAACAGGATCCGAGCAGAACTAAGGGAATGAGAGCACTTTGAAAATCCTGAAAAAGTCGTTTTCGACGTCTGTTTTTGAGGCCAAAAATGGGCATCAAAAATGCCATATCTCAGCTATTAGAAGAGCTACGACCTTGCGGGTGGTCTCGTTGGATTCACAACGACGAAACTAAGACAAAACCGTTAAAACTTTCCCGATAGCTTCAATAGAAGCCGAGATATCGACCTTCAAAGTTTGGGTTTTTTCATTTTTCGGGTATACCCCCCCGTATCGAATTTTTTCACCAAAAATTGATTTTTGTCGAAATCAAACTAAGTATACCAGCGTCTTATTTGGGTCACCTAGATTACGAAAACACCGGGTTATAACAGGATCCGAGCAGAACTAAGGGAATGAGAGCACTTTGAAAATCCTGAAAAAGTCGTTTTCGACGTCCGTTTTTGAGGCCAAAAATGGACATCAAAAATGCCATATCTCAGCTATTAGAAAAGCTAGGACCTTGCGGGTGGTCTCGTTGGATTCACAACGGCGAAACTAAGACAAAACCGTTAAAATTTTCCCGATAGCTCCCATAGAAGCCGAGATATCGACCTTCAAAGTTTGGGTTTTTTCATTTTTCGGGTATACCCCCCCGTATCAAATTTTTTCACCAAAAATTGATTTTTGTCGAAATCAAACTAAGTATACCAGCGTCTTATTTGGGTCACCTAGATTACGAAAACACCGGGTTATAACAGGATCCGAGCAGAACTAAGGGAATGAGAGCACTTTGAAAATCCTGAAAAAGTCGTTTTCGACGTCTGTTTTTGAGGCCAAAAATGGGCATCAAAAATGCCATATCTCAGCTATTAGAAGAGCTACGACCTTGCGGGTGGTCTCGTTGGATTCACAACGACGAAACTAAGACAAAACCGTTGGAATTTTCCCGATAGCTCCCATAGAAGCCGAGATATCGACGTTCAAAGTTTAGGTTTTTTCATTTTTCGGGTATACCCCCCCGTATCGAATTTTTTCACCAAAAATTGATTTTTGTCGAAATCAAACTAAGTATACCAGCGTCTTATTTGGGTCACCTAGATTACGAAAACACCGGGTTATAACAGGATCCGAGCAGAACTAAGGGAATGAGAGCACTTTGAAAATCCTGAAAAAGTCGTTTTCGACGTCCGTTTTTGAGGCCAAAAATGGGCATCAAAAATGCCATATCTCAGCTATTAGAAGAGCTACGACCTTGCGGGTGGTCTCGTTGGATTCAAAACGACGAAACTAAGACAAAACCATTGGAATTTTCCCGATAGCTCCCATAGAAGCCGAGATATCGACGTTCAAAGTTTGGGTTTTTTCATTTTTCGGGTATACCCCCCCGTATCGAATTTTTTCACCAAAAATTGATTTTTGTCGAAATCAAACTAAGTATACCAGCGTCTTATTTGGGTCACCTAGATTACGAAAACACCGGGTTATAACAGGATCCGAGCAGAACTAAGGGAATGAGAGCACTTTGAAAATCCTGAAAAAGTCGTTTTCGACGTCCGTTTTTGAGGCCAAAAATGGGCATCAAAAATGCCATATCTCAGCTATTAGAAGAGCTACGACCTTGCGGGTGGTCTCGTTGGATTCAAAACGACGAAACTAAGACAAAACCATTGGAATTTTCCCGATAGCTCCCATAGAAGCCGAGATATCGACGTTCAAAGTTTGGGTTTTTTCATTTTTCGGGTATACCCCCCCGTATCGAATTTTTTCACCAAAAATTGATTTTTGTCGAAATCAAACTAAGTATACCAGCGTCTTATTTGGGTCACCTAGATTACGAAAACACCGGGTTATAACAGGATCCGAGCAGAACTAAGGGAATAAGAGCACTTTGAAAATCCTGAAAAAGTCGTTTTCGACGTCTGTTTTTGAGGCCAAAAATGGGCATCAAAAATGCCATATCTCAGCTACTAGAAGAGCTACGACCTTGCGGGTGGTCTCGTTGGATTCACAACGACGAAACTAAGACAAAACCGTTGGAATTTTCCCGATAGCTTCAATAGAAGCCGAGATATCGACCTTCAAAGTTTGGGTTTTTTCATTTTTCGGGTATACCCCCCCGTATCGAATTTTTTCACCAAAAATTGATTTTTGTCGAAATCAAACTAAGTATACCAGCGTCTTATTTGGGTCACCTAGATTACGAAAACACCGGGTTATAACAGGATCCGAGCAGAACTAAGGGAATAAGAGCACTTTGAAAATCCTGAAAAAGTCGTTTTCGACGTCTGTTTTTGAGGCCAAAAATGGGCATCAAAAATGCCATATCTCAGCTATTAGAAGAGCTACGACCTTGCGGGTGGTCTCGTTGGATTCACAACGACGAAACTAAGACAAAACCGTTAAAACTTTCCCGATAGCTTCAATAGAAGCCGAGATATCGACCTTCAAAGTTTGGGTTTTTTCATTTTTCGGGTATACCCCCCCGTATCGAATTTTTTCACCAAAAATTGATTTTTGTCGAAATCAAACTAAGTATACCAGCGTCTTATTTGGGTCACCTAGATTACGAAAACACCGGGTTATAACAGGATCCGAGCAGAACTAAGGGAATGAGAGCACTTTGAAAATCCTGAAAAAGTCGTTTTCGACGTCCGTTTTTGAGGCCAAAAATGGGCATCAAAAATGCCATATCTCAGCTATTAGAAGAGCTACGACCTTGCGGGTGGTCTCGTTGGATTCACAACGACGAAACTAAGACAAAACCGTTGGAATTTTCCCGATAGCTCCCATAGAAGCCGAGATATCGACGTTCAAAGTTTGGGTTTTTTCATTTTTCGGGTATACCCCCCCGTATCGAATTTTTTCACCAAAAATTGATTTTTGTCGAAATCAAACTAAGTATACCAGCGTCTTATTTGGGTCACCTAGATTACGAAAACACCGGGTTATAACAGGATCCGAGCAGAACTAAGGGAATGAGAGCACTTTGAAAATCCTGAAAAAGTCGTTTTCGACGTCCGTTTTTGAGGCCAAAAATGGGCATCAAAAATGCCATATCTCAGCTATTAGAAGAGCTACGACCTTGCGGGTGGTCTCGTTGGATTCACAACGACGAAACTAAGACAAAACCGTTGGAATTTTCCCGATAGCTCCCATAGAAGCCGAGATATCGACGTTCAAAGTTTGGGTTTTTTCATTTTTCGGGTATACCCCCCCGTATCGAATTTTTTCACCAAAAATTGATTTTTGTCGAAATCAAACTAAGTATACCAGCGTCTTATTTGGGTCACCTAGATTACGAAAACACCGAGTTATAACAGGATCCGAGCAGAACTAAGGGAATGAGAGCACTTTGAAAATCCTGAAAAAGTCGTTTTCGACGTCTGTTTTTGAGGCCAAAAATGGGCATCAAAAATGCCATATCTCAGCTATTAGAAGAGCTACGACCTTGCGGGTGGTCTCGTTGGATTCACAACGACGAAACTAAGACAAAACCGTTAAAACTTTCCCGATAGCTTCAATAGAAGCCGAGATATCGACCTTCAAAGTTTGGGTTTTTTCATTTTTCGGGTATACCCCCCCGTATCGAATTTTTTCACCAAAAATTGATTTTTGTCGAAATCAAACTAAGTATACCAGCGTCTTATTTGGGTCACCTAGATTACGAAAACACCGGGTTATAACAGGATCCGAGCAGAACTAAGGGAATGAGAGCACTTTGAAAATCCTGAAAAAGTCGTTTTCGACGTCCGTTTTTGAGGCCAAAAATGGGCATCAAAAATGCCATATCTCAGCTATTAGAAGAGCTACGACCTTGCGGGTGGTCTCGTTGGATTCAAAACGACGAAACTAAGACAAAACCATTGGAATTTTCCCGATAGCTCCCATAGAAGCCGAGATATCGACGTTCAAAGTTTGGGTTTTTTCATTTTTCGGGTATACCCCCCCGTATCGAATTTTTTCACCAAAAATTGATTTTTGTCGAAATCAAACTAAGTATACCAGCGTCTTATTTGGGTCACCTAGATTACGAAAACACCGGGTTATAACAGGATCCGAGCAGAACTAAGGGAATAAGAGCACTTTGAAAATCCTGAAAAAGTCGTTTTCGACGTCTGTTTTTGAGGCCAAAAATGGGCATCAAAAATGCCATATCTCAGCTACTAGAAGAGCTACGACCTTGCGGGTGGTCTCGTTGGATTCACAACGACGAAACTAAGACAAAACCGTTGGAATTTTCCCGATAGCTTCAATAGAAGCCGAGATATCGACCTTCAAAGTTTGGGTTTTTTCATTTTTCGGGTATACCCCCCCGTATCGAATTTTTTCACCAAAAATTGATTTTTGTCGAAATCAAACTAAGTATACCAGCGTCTTATTTGGGTCACCTAGATTACGAAAACACCGGGTTATAACAGGATCCGAGCAGAACTAAGGGAATAAGAGCACTTTGAAAATCCTGAAAAAGTCGTTTTCGACGTCTGTTTTTGAGGCCAAAAATGGGCATCAAAAATGCCATATCTCAGCTATTAGAAGAGCTACGACCTTGCGGGTGGTCTCGTTGGATTCACAACGACGAAACTAAGACAAAACCGTTAAAACTTTCCCGATAGCTTCAATAGAAGCCGAGATATCGACCTTCAAAGTTTGGGTTTTTTCATTTTTCGGGTATACCCCCCCGTATCGAATTTTTTCACCAAAAATTGATTTTTGTCGAAATCAAACTAAGTATACCAGCGTCTTATTTGGGTCACCTAGATTACGAAAACACCGGGTTATAACAGGATCCGAGCAGAACTAAGGGAATGAGAGCACTTTGAAAATCCTGAAAAAGTCGTTTTCGACGTCCGTTTTTGAGGCCAAAAATGGGCATCAAAAATGCCATATCTCAGCTATTAGAAGAGCTACGACCTTGCGGGTGGTCTCGTTGGATTCACAACGACGAAACTAAGACAAAACCGTTGGAATTTTCCCGATAGCTCCCATAGAAGCCGAGATATCGACGTTCAAAGTTTGGGTTTTTTCATTTTTCGGGTATACCCCCCCGTATCGAATTTTTTCACCAAAAATTGATTTTTGTCGAAATCAAACTAAGTATACCAGCGTCTTATTTGGGTCACCTAGATTACGAAAACACCGGGTTATAACAGGATCCGAGCAGAACTAAGGGAATGAGAGCACTTTGAAAATCCTGAAAAAGTCGTTTTCGACGTCCGTTTTTGAGGCCAAAAATGGGCATCAAAAATGCCATATCTCAGCTATTAGAAGAGCTACGACCTTGCGGGTGGTCTCGTTGGATTCACAACGACGAAACTAAGACAAAACCGTTGGAATTTTCCCGATAGCTCCCATAGAAGCCGAGATATCGACGTTCAAAGTTTGGGTTTTTTCATTTTTCGGGTATACCCCCCCGTATCGAATTTTTTCACCAAAAATTGATTTTTGTCGAAATCAAACTAAGTATACCAGCGTCTTATTTGGGTCACCTAGATTACGAAAACACCGAGTTATAACAGGATCCGAGCAGAACTAAGGGAATAAGAGCACTTTGAAAATCCTGAAAAAGTCGTTTTCGACGTCTGTTTTTGAGGCCAAAAATGGGCATCAAAAATGCCATATCTCAGCTATTAGAAGAGCTACGACCTTGCGGGTGGTCTCGTTGGATTCACAACGACGAAACTAAGACAAAACCGTTAAAACTTTCCCGATAGCTTCAATAGAAGCCGAGATATCGACCTTCAAAGTTTGGGTTTTTTCATTTTTCGGGTATACCCCCCCGTATCGAATTTTTTCACCAAAAATTGATTTTTGTCGAAATCAAACTAAGTATACCAGCGTCTTATTTGGGTCACCTAGATTACGAAAACACCGGGTTATAACAGGATCCGAGCAGAACTAAGGGAATGAGAGCACTTTGAAAATCCTGAAAAAGTCGTTTTCGACGTCTGTTTTTGAGGCCAAAAATGGGCATCAAAAATGCCATATCTCAGCTATTAGAAGAGCTACGACCTTGCGGGTGGTCTCGTTGGATTCACAACGACGAAACTAAGACAAAACCGTTAAAATTTTCCCGATAGCTTCAATAGAAGCCGAGATATCGACCTTCAAAGTTTGGGTTTTTTCATTTTTCGGGTATACCCCCCCGTATCGAATTTTTTCACCAAAAATTGATTTTTGTCGAAATCAAACTAAGTATACCAGCGTCTTATTTGGGTCACCTAGATTACGAAAACACCGGGTTATAACAGGATCCGAGCAGAACTAAGGGAATGAGAGCACTTTGAAAATCCTGAAAAAGTCGTTTTCGACGTCTGTTTTTGAGGCCAAAAATGGGCATCAAAAATGCCATATCTCAGCTATTAGAAGAGCTACGACCTTGCGGGTGGTCTCGTTGGATTCACAACGACGAAACTAAGACAAAACCGTTAAAACTTTCCCGATAGCTTCAATAGAAGCCGAGATATCGACCTTCAAAGTTTGGGTTTTTTCATTTTTCGGGTATACCCCCCCGTATCGAATTTTTTCACCAAAAATTGATTTTTGTCGAAATCAAACTAAGTATACCAGCGTCTTATTTGGGTCACCTAGATTACGAAAACACCGGGTTATAACAGGATCCGAGCAGAACTAAGGGAATGAGAGCACTTTGAAAATCCTGAAAAAGTCGTTTTCGACGTCTGTTTTTGAGGCCAAAAATGGGCATCAAAAATGCCATATCTCAGCTATTAGAAGAGCTACGACCTTGCGGGTGGTCTCGTTGGATTCACAACGACGAAACTAAGACAAAACCGTTAAAATTTTCCCGATAGCTTCAATAGAAGCCGAGATATCGACCTTCAAAGTTTGGGTTTTTTCATTTTTCGGGTATACCCCCCCCGTATCGAATTTTTTCACCAAAAATTGATTTTTTGTCGAAATCAAACTAAGTATACCAGCGTCTTATTTGGGTCACCTAGATTACGAAAATCACCGGGTTATAACAGGATCCGAGCAGAACTAAGGGAATAAGAGCACTTTGAAAATCCTGAAAAAGTCGTTTTCGACGTCTGTTTTTGAGGCCAAAAATGGGCATCAAAATGCCATATCTCAGCTATTAGAAGAGCTACGACCTTGGCGGGTGGTCTCGTTGGATTCACAACGACGAAACTAAGACAAAACCGTTGGAATTTTCCCGATAGCTCCCATAGAAGCCGAGATATCGACGTTCAAATTTTGGGTTTTTTTCATTTTTCGGGTATACCCCCCCGTATCGAATTTTTTCACCAAAAATTGATTTTTGTCGAAATCAAACTAAGTATACCAGCGTCTTATTTGGGTCACCTAGATTACGAAAACACCGGGTTATAACAGGATCCGAGCAGAACTAAGGGAATGAGAGCACTCTCACGAGATGTGTAAAGTCGTTTTCGACGTCCGTTTTTGAGGCCAAAAATGGGCATCAAAAATGCCATATCTCAGCTATTAGAAGAGCTACGACCTTGCGGGTGGTCTCGTTGGATTCACAACGACGAAACTAAGACAAAACCGTTGGAATTTTCCCGATAGCTCCCATAGAAGCCGAGATATCGACGTTCAAAGTTTGGGTTTTTTCATTTTTCGGGTATACCCCCCCGTATCGAATTTTTTCACCAAAAATTGATTTTTGTCGAAATCAAACTAAGTATACCAGCGTCTTATTTGGGTCACCTAGATTACGAAAACACCGGGTTATGACAGGATCCGAGCAGAACTAAGGGAATAAGAGCACTTTGAAAATCCTGAAAAAGTCGTTTTCGACGTCTGTTTTTGAGGCCAAAAATGGGCATCAAAAATGCCATATCTCAGCTACTAGAAGAGCTACGACCTTGCGGGTGGTCTCGTTGGATTCACAACGACGAAACTAAGACAAAACCGTTGGAATTTTCCCGATAGCTTCAATAGAAGCCGAGATATCGACCTTCAAAGTTTGGGTTTTTTCATTTTTCGGGTATACCCCCCCGTATCGAATTTTTTCACCAAAAATTGATTTTTGTCGAAATCAAACTAAGTATACCAGCGTCTTATTTGGGTCACCTAGATTACGAAAACACCGGGTTATGACAGGATCCGAGCAGAACTAAGGGAATGAGAGCACTTTGAAAATCCTGAAAAAGTCGTTTTCGACGTCCGTTTTTGAGGCCAAAAATGGGCATCAAAAATGCCATATCTCAGCTATTAGAAGAGCTACGACCTTGCGGGTGGTCTCGTTGGATTCACAACGACGAAACTAAGACGAAACCGTTGGAATTTTCCCGATAGCTCCCATAGAAGCCGAGATATCGACCTTCAAAGTTTGGGTTTTTTCATTTTTCGGGTATACCCCCCCGTATCGAATTTTTTCACCAAAAATTGATTTTTGTCGAAATCAAACTAAGTATACCAGCGTCTTATTTGGGTCACCTAGATTACGAAAACACCGGGTTATAACAGGATCCGAGCAGAACTAAGGTAATAAGAGCACTTTGAAAATCCTGAAAAAGTCGTTTTTGACGTCTGTTTTTGAGGCCAAAAATGGGCATCAAAAATGCCATATCTCAGCTATTAGAAGAGCTACGACCTTGCGGGTGGTCTCGTTGGATTCACAACGACGAAACTAAGACAAAACCGTTGGAATTTTCCCGATAGCTTCAATAGAAGCCGAGATATCGACCTTCAAAGTTTGGGTTTTTTCATTTTTCGGGTATACCCCCCCGTATCGAATTTTTTCACCAAAAATTGATTTTTGTCGAAATCAAACTAAGTATACCAGCGTCTTATTTGGGTCACCTAGATTACGAAAACACCGGGTTATGACAGGATCCGAGCAGAACTAAGGGAATGAGAGCACTTTGAAAATCCTGAAAAAGTCGTTTTCGACGTCCGTTTTTGAGGCCAAAAATGGGCATCAAAAATGCCATATCTCAGCTATTAGAAGAGCTACGACCTTGCGGGTGGTCTCGTTGGATTCACAACGACGAAACTAAGACAAAACCGTTAAAACTTTCCCGATAGCTTCAATAGAAGCCGAGATATCGACCTTCAAAGTTTGGGTTTTTTCATTTTTCGGGTATACCCCCCCGTATCGAATTTTTTCACCAAAAATTGATTTTTGTCGAAATCAAACTAAGTATACCAGCGTCTTATTTGGGTCACCTAGATTACGAAAACACCGGGTTATAACAGGATCCGAGCAGAACTAAGGGAATGAGAGCACTTTGAAAATCCTGAAAAAGTCGTTTTCGACGTCCGTTTTTGAGGCCAAAAATGGGCATCAAAAATGCCATATCTCAGCTATTAGAAGAGCTACGACCTTGCGGGTGGTCTCGTTGGATTCACAACGACGAAACTAAGACAAAACCGTTGGAATTTTCCCGATAGCTCCCATAGAAGCCGAGATATCGACGTTCAAAGTTTGGGTTTTGTCATTTTTCGGGTATACCCCCCCGTATCAAATTTTTTCACCAAAAATTGATTTTTGTCGAAATCAAACTAAGTATACCAGCGTCTTATTTGGGTCACCTAGATTACGAAAACACCGGGTTATGACAGGATCCGAGCAGAACTAAGGGAATGAGAGCACTTTGAAAATCCTGAAAAAGTCGTTTTCGACGTCCGTTTTTGAGGCCAAAAATGGGCATCAAAAATGCCATATCTCAGCTATTAGAAGAGCTACGACCTTGCGGGTGGTCTCGTTGGATTCACAACGACGAAACTAAGACGAAACCGTTGGAATTTTCCCGATAGCTCCCATAGAAGCCGAGATATCGACCTTCAAAGTTTGGGTTTTTTCATTTTTCGGGTATACCCCCCCGTATCGAATTTTTTCACCAAAAATTGATTTTTGTCGAAATCAAACTAAGTATACCAGCGTCTTATTTGGGTCACCTAGATTACGAAAACACCGGGTTATGACAGGATCCGAGCAGAACTAAGGGAATAAGAGCACTTTGAAAATCCTGAAAAAGTCGTTTTACTCTCACGAGATGTGTGCCAAAAATGGGCATCAAAAATGCCATATCTCAGCTACTAGAAGAGCTACGACCTTGCGGGTGGTCTCGTTGGATTCACAACGACGAAACTAAGACAAAACCGTTGGAATTTTCCCGATAGCTTCAATAGAAGCCGAGATATCGACCTTCAAAGTTTGGGTTTTTTCATTTTTCGGGTATACCCCCCCGTATCGAATTTTTTCACCAAAAATTGATTTTTGTCGAAATCAAACTAAGTATACCAGCGTCTTATTTGGGTCACCTAGATTACGAAAACACCGGGTTATGACAGGATCCGAGCAGAACTAAGGGAATGAGAGCACTTTGAAAATCCTGAAAAAGTCGTTTTCGACGTCCGTTTTTGAGGCCAAAAATGGGCATCAAAAATGCCATATCTCAGCTATTAGAAGAGCTACGACCTTGCGGGTGGTCTCGTTGGATTCACAACGACGAAACTAAGACGAAACCGTTGGAATTTTCCCGATAGCTCCCATAGAAGCCGAGATATCGACCTTCAAAGTTTGGGTTTTTTCATTTTTCGGGTATACCCCCCCGTATCGAATTTTTTCACCAAAAATTGATTTTTGTCGAAATCAAACTAAGTATACCAGCGTCTTATTTGGGTCACCTAGATTACGAAAACACCGGGTTATAACAGGATCCGAGCAGAACTAAGGGAATAAGAGCACTTTGAAAATCCTGAAAAAGTCGTTTTCGACGTCTGTTTTTGAGGCCAAAAATGGGCATCAAAAATGCCATATCTCAGCTATTAGAAGAGCTACGACCTTGCGGGTGGTCTCGTTGGATTCACAACGACGAAACTAAGACAAAACCGTTGGAATTTTCCCGATAGCTTCAATAGAAGCCGAGATATCGACCTTCAAAGTTTGGGTTTTTTCATTTTTCGGGTATACCCCCCCGTATCGAATTTTTTCACCAAAAATTGATTTTTGTCGAAATCAAACTAAGTATACCAGCGTCTTATTTGGGTCACCTAGATTACGAAAACACCGGGTTATGATAGGATCCGAGCAGAACTAAGGGAATGAGAGCACTTTGAAAATCCTGAAAAAGTCGTTTTCGACGTCCGTTTTTGAGGCCAAAAATGGGCATCAAAAATGCCATATCTCAGCTATTAGAAGAGCTACGACCTTGCGGGTGGTCTCGTTGGATTCACAACGACGAAACTAAGACAAAACCGTTAAAACTTTCCCGATAGCTTCAATAGAAGCCGAGATATCGTCCTTCAAAGTTTGGGTTTTTTCATTTTTCGGGTATACCCCCCCGTATCGAATTTTTTCACCAAAAATTGATTTTTGTCGAAATCAAACTAAGTATACCAGCGTCTTATTTGGGTCACCTAGATTACGAAAACACCGGGTTATAACAGGATCCGAGCAGAACTAAGGGAATGAGAGCACTTTGAAAATCCTGAAAAAGTCGTTTTCGACGTCCGTTTTTGAGGCCAAAAATGGGCATCAAAAATGCCATATCTCAGCTATTAGAAGAGCTACGACCTTGCGGGTGGTCTCGTTGGATTCACAACGACGAAACTAAGACGAAACCGTTGGAATTTTCCCGATAGCTCCCATAGAAGCCGAGATATCGACCTTCAAAGTTTGGGTTTTTTCATTTTTCGGGTATACCCCCCCGTATCGAATTTTTTCACCAAAAATTGATTTTTGTCGAAATCAAACTAAGTATACCAGCGTCTTATTTGGGTCACCTAGATTACGAAAACACCGGGTTATAACAGGATCCGAGCAGAACTAAGGGAATGAGAGCACTTTGAAAATCCTGAAAAAGTCGTTTTCGGCGTCCGTTTTTGAGGCCAAAAATGGGCATCAAAAATGCCATATCTCAGCTATTAGAAGAGCTACGACCTTGCGGGTGGTCTCGTTGGATTCACAACGACGAAACTAAGACAAAACCGTTGGAATTTTCCCGATAGCTCCCATAGAAGCCGAGATATCGACGTTCAAAGTTTGGGTTTTGTCATTTTTCGGGTATACCCCCCCGTATCAAATTTTTTCACCAAAAATTGATTTTTGTCGAAATCAAACTAAGTATACCAGCGTCTTATTTGGGTCACCTAGATTACGAAAACACCGGGTTATGACAGGATCCGAGCAGAACTAAGGGAATGAGAGCACTTTGAAAATCCTGAAAAAGTCGTTTTCGACGTCCGTTTTTGAGGCCAAAAATGGGCATCAAAAATGCCATATCTCAGCTATTAGAAGAGCTACGACCTTGCGGGTGGTCTCGTTGGATTCACAACGACGAAACTAAGACAAAACCGTTGGAATTTTCCCGATAGCTCCCATAGAAGCCGAGATATCGACGTTCAAAGTTTGGGTTTTTTCATTTTTCGGGTATACCCCCCCGTATCGAATTTTTTCACCAAAAATTGATTTTTGTCGAAATCAAACTAAGTATACCAGCGTCTTATTTGGGTCACCTAGATTACGAAAACACCGGGTTATAACAGGATCCGAGCAGAACTAAGGGAATGAGAGCACTTTGAAAATCCTGAAAAAGTCGTTTTCGACGTCCGTTTTTGAGGCCAAAAATGGGCATCAAAAATGCCATATCTCAGCTATTAGAAGAGCTACGACCTTGCGGGTGGTCTCGTTGGATTCACAACGACGAAACTAAGACAAAACCGTTGGAATTTTCCCGATAGCTCCCATAGAAGCCGAGATATCGACGTTCAAAGTTTGGGTTTTGTCATTTTTCGGGTATACCCCCCCGTATCGAATTTTTTCACCAAAAATTGATTTTTGTCGAAATCAAACTAAGTATACCAGCGTCTTATTTGGGTCACCTAGATTACGAAAACACCGGGTTATAACAGGATCCGAGCAGAACTAAGGGAATGAGAGCACTTTGAAAATCCTGAAAAAGTCGTTTTCGACGTCCGTTTTTGAGGCCAAAAATGGGCATCAAAAATGCCATATCTCAGCTATTAGAAGAGCTACGACCTTGCGGGTGGTCTCGTTGGATTCACAACGACGAAACTAAGACAAAACCGTTGGAATTTTCCCGATAGCTCCCATAGAAGCCGAGATATCGACGTTCAAAGTTTGGGTTTTTTCATTTTTCGGGTATACTTTCCCGATAGCTTCAATAGAAGCCGAGATATCGACCTTCAAAGTTTGGGTTTTTTCATTTTTCGGGTATACCCCCCCGTATCGAATTTTTTCACCAAAAATTGATTTTTGTCGAAATCAAACTAAGTATACCAGCGTCTTATTTGGGTCACCTAGATTACGAAAACACCGGGTTATAACAGGATCCGAGCAGAACTAAGGGAATGAGAGCACTTTGAAAATCCTGAAAAAGTCGTTTTCGACGTCCGTTTTTGAGGCCAAAAATGGGCATCAAAAATGCCATATCTCAGCTATTAGAAGAGCTACGACCTTGCGGGTGGTCTCGTTGGATTCACAACGACGAAACTAAGACAAAACCGTTGGAATTTTCCCGATAGCTCCCATAGAAGCCGAGATATCGACGTTCAAAGTTTGGGTTTTTTCATTTTTCGGGTATACCCCCCCGTATCGAATTTTTTCACCAAAAATTGATTTTTGTCGAAATCAAACTAAGTATACCAGCGTCTTATTTGGGTCACCTAGATTACGAAAACACCGGGTTATAACAGGATCCGAGCAGAACTAAGGGAATGAGAGCACTTTGAAAATCCTGAAAAAGTCGTTTTCGACGTCTGTTTTTGAGGCCAAAAATGGGCATCAAAAATGCCATATCTCAGCTATTAGAAGAGCTACGACCTTGCGGGTGGTCTCGTTGGATTCACAACGACGAAACTAAGACAAAACCGTTGGAATTTTCCCGATAGCTCCCATAGAAGCCGAGATATCGACGTTCAAAGTTTGGGTTTTTTCATTTTTCGGGTATACCCCCCCGTATCGAATTTTTTCACCAAAAATTGATTTTTGTCGAAATCAAACTAAGTATACCAGCGTCTTATTTGGGTCACCTAGATTACGAAAACACCGGGTTATGACAGGATCCGAGCAGAACTAAGGGAATGAGAGCACTTTGAAAATCCTGAAAAAGTCGTTTTCGACGTCCGTTTTTGAGGCCAAAAATGGGCATCAAAAATGCCATATCTCAGCTATTAGAAGAGCTACGACCTTGCGGGTGGTCTCGTTGGATTCACAACGACGAAACTAAGACAAAACCGTTAAAATTTTCCCGATAGCTTCAATAGAAGCCGAGATATCGACCTTCAAAGTTTGGGTTTTTTCATTTTTCGGGTATACCCCCCCGTATCGAATTTTTTCACCAAAAATTGATTTTTGTCGAAATCAAACTAAGTATACCAGCGTCTTATTTGGGTCACCTAGATTACGAAAACACCGGGTTATAACAGGATCCGAGCAGAACTAAGGGAATGAGAGCACTTTGAAAATCCTGAAAAAGTCGTTTTCGACGTCCGTTTTTGAGGCCAAAAATGGGCATCAAAAATGCCATATCTCAGCTATTAGAAGAGCTACGACCTTGCGGGTGGTCTCGTTGGATTCACAACGACGAAACTAAGACAAAACCGTTGGAATTTTCCCGATAGCTCCCATAGAAGCCGAGATATCGACGTTCAAAGTTTGGGTTTTTTCATTTTTCGGGTATACCCCCCCGTATCGAATTTTTTCACCAAAAATTGATTTTTGTCGAAATCAAACTAAGTATACCAGCGTCTTATTTAGGTCACCTAGATTACGAAAACACCGGGTTATAACAGGATCCGAGCAGAACTAAGGGAATGAGAGCACTTTGATAATCCTGAAAAAGTCGTTTTCGACGTCTGTTTTTGAGGCCAAAAATGGGCATCAAAAATGCCATATCTCAGCTATTAGAAGAGCTACGACCTTGCGGGTGGCCTCGTTGGATTCACAACGACGAAACTAAGACAAAACCGTTGGAATTTTCCCGATAGCTCCCATAGAAGCCGAGATATCGACCTTCAAAGTTTGGGTTTTTTCATTTTTCGGGTATACCCCCCCGTATCGAATTTTTTCACCAAAAATTGATTTTTGTCGAAATCAAACTAAGTATACCAGCGTCTTATTTGGGTCACCTAGATTACGAAAACACCGGGTTATAACAGGATTCGAGCAGAACTAAGGGAATGAGAGCATTTTGAAAATCCTGAAAAAGTCGTTTTCGACGTCCGTTTTTGAGGCCAAAAATGGGCATCAAAAATGCCATATCTCAGCTATTAGAAGAGCTACGACCTTGCGGGTGGTCTCGTTGGATTCACAACGACGAAACTAAGACAAAACCGTTGGAATTTTCCCGATAGCTCCCATAGAAGCCGAGATATCGACGTTCAAAGTTTGGGTTTTTTCATTTTTCGGGTATACCCCCCCGTATCGAATTTTTTCACCAAAAATTGATTTTTGTCGAAATCAAACTAAGTATACCAGCGTCTTATTTGGGTCACCTAGATTACGAAAACACCGGGTTATAACAGGATCCGAGCAGAACTAAGGGAATGAGAGCACTTTGAAAATCCTGAAAAAGTCGTTTTCGACGTCCGTTTTTGAGGCCAAAAATGGGCATCAAAAATGCCATATCTCAGCTATTAGAAGAGCTACGACCTTGCGGGTGGTCTCGTTGGATTCACAACGACGAAACTAAGACAAAACCGTTGGAATTTTCCCGATAGCTCCCATAGAAGCCGAGATATCGACGTTCAAAGTTTGGGTTTTTTCATTTTTCGGGTATACCCCCCCGTATCGAATTTTTTCACCAAAAATTGATTTTTGTCGAAATCAAACTAAGTATACCAGCGTCTTATTTAGGTCACCTAGATTACGAAAACACCGGGTTATAACAGGATCCGAGCAGAACTAAGGGAATGAGAGCACTTTGATAATCCTGAAAAAGTCGTTTTCGACGTCTGTTTTTGAGGCCAAAAATGGGCATCAAAAATGCCATATCTCAGCTATTAGAAGAGCTACGACCTTGCGGGTGGCCTCGTTGGATTCACAACGACGAAACTAAGACAAAACCGTTGGAATTTTCCCGATAGCTCCCATAGAAGCCGAGATATCGACCTTCAAAGTTTGGGTTTTTTCATTTTTCGGGTATACCCCCCCGTATCGAATTTTTTCACCAAAAATTGATTTTTGTCGAAATCAAACTAAGTATACCAGCGTCTTATTTGGGTCACCTAGATTACGAAAACACCGGGTTATAACAGGATCCGAGCAGAACTAAGGGAATGAGAGCACTTTGAAAATCCTGAAAAAGTCGTTTTCGACGTCTGTTTTTGAGGCCAAAAATGGGCATCAAAAATGCCATATCTCAGCTATTAGAAGAGCTACGACCTTGCGGGTGGTCTCGTTTGATTCACAACGACGAAACTAAGACAAAACCGTTGGAATTTTCCCGATAGCTTCAATAGAAGCCGAGATATCGACCTTCAAAGTTTGGGTTTTTTCATTTTTCGGGTATACCCCCCCGTATCGAATTTTTTCACCAAAAATTGATTTTTGTCGAAATCAAACTAAGTATACCAGCGTCTTATTTGGGTCACCTAGATTACGAAAACACCGGGTTATGACAGGATCCGAGCAGAACTAAGGGAATGAGAGCACTTTGAAAATCCTGAAAAAGTCGTTTTCGACGTCCGTTTTTGAGGCCAAAAAAGGGCATCAAAAATGCCATATCTCAGCTATTAGAAGAGCTACGACCTTGCGGGTGGTCTCGTTGGATTCACAACGACGAAACTAAGACAAAACCGTTGGAATTTTCCCGATAGCTCCCATAGAAGCCGAGATATCGACGTTCAAAGTTTGGGTTTTTTCATTTTTCGGGTATACCCCCCCGTATCGAATTTTTTCACCAAAAATTGATTTTTGTCGAAATCAAACTAAGTATACCAGCGTCTTATTTGGGTCACCTAGATTACGAAAACACCGGGTTATAACAGGATTCGAGCAGAACTAAGGGAATGAGAGCATTTTGAAAATCCTGAAAAAGTCGTTTTCGACGTCCGTTTTTGAGGCCAAAAAAGGGCATCAAAAATGCCATATCTCAGCTATTAGAAGAGCTACGACCTTGCGGGTGGTCTCGTTGGATTCACAACGACGAAACTAAGACAAAACCGTTGGAATTTTCCCGATAGCTTCAATAGAAGCCGAGATATCGACCTTCAAAGTTTGGGTTTTTTCATTTTTCGGGTATACCCCCCCGTATCGAATTTTTTCACCAAAAATTGATTTTTGTCGAAATCAAACTAAGTATACCAGCGTCTTATTTGGGTCACCTAGATTACGAAAACACCGGGTTATGACAGGATCCGAGCAGAACTAAGGGAATGAGAGCACTTTGAAAATCCTGAAAAAGTCGTTTTCGACGTCCGTTTTTGAGGCCAAAAAAGGGCATCAAAAATGCCATATCTCAGCTATTAGAAGAGCTACGACCTTGCGGGTGGTCTCGTTGGATTCACAACGACGAAACTAAGACAAAACCGTTGGAATTTTCCCGATAGCTCCCATAGAAGCCGAGATATCGACGTTCAAAGTTTGGGTTTTTTCATTTTTCGGGTATACCCCCCCGTATCGAATTTTTTCACCAAAAATTGATTTTTGTCGAAATCAAACTAAGTATACCAGCGTCTTATTTGGGTCACCTAGATTACGAAAACACCGGGTTATAACAGGATTCGAGCAGAACTAAGGGAATGAGAGCATTTTGAAAATCCTGAAAAAGTCGTTTTCGACGTCCGTTTTTGAGGCCAAAAAAGGGCATCAAAAATGCCATATCTCAGCTATTAGAAGAGCTACGACCTTGCGGGTGGTCTCGTTGGATTCACAACGACGAAACTAAGACAAAACCGTTGGAATTTTCCCGATAGCTCCCATAGAAGCCGAGATATCGACGTTCAAAGTTTGGGTTTTTTCATTTTTCGGGTATACCCCCCCGTATCGAATTTTTTCACCAAAAATTGATTTTTGTCGAAATCAAACTAAGTATACCAGCGTCTTATTTGGGTCACCTAGATTACGAAAACACCGGGTTATAACAGGATTCGAGCAGAACTAAGGGAATGAGAGCATTTTGAAAATCCTGAAAAAGTCGTTTTCGACGTCCGTTTTTGAGGCCAAAAAAGGGCATCAAAAATGCCATATCTCAGCTATTAGAAGAGCTACGACCTTGCGGGTGGTCTCGTTGGATTCACAACGACGAAACTAAGACAAAACCGTTGGAATTTTCCCGATAGCTCCCATAGAAGCCGAGATATCGACGTTCAAAGTTTGGGTTTTTTCATTTTTCGGGTATACCCCCCCGTATCGAATTTTTTCACCAAAAATTGATTTTTGTCGAAATCAAACTAAGTATACCAGCGTCTTATTTGGGTCACCTAGATTACGAAAACACCGGGTTATAACAGGATCCGAGCAGAACTAAGGGAATGAGAGCACTTTGAAAATCCTGAAAAAGTCGTTTTCGACGTCTGTTTTTGAGGCCAAAAATGGGCATCAAAAATGCCATATCTCAGCTATTAGAAGAGCTACGACCTTGCGGGTGGTCTCGTTGGATTCACAACGACGAAACTAAGACAAAACCGTTAAAATTTTCCCGATAGCTTCAATAGAAGCCGAGATATCGACCTTCAAAGTTTGGGTTTTTTCATTTTTCGGGTATACCCCCCCGTATCGAATTTTTTCACCAAAAATTGATTTTTGTCGAAATCAAACTAAGTATACCAGCGTCTTATTTGGGTCACCTAGATTACGAAAACACCGGGTTATGACAGGATCCGAGCAGAACTAAGGGAATGAGAGCACTTTGAAAATCCTGAAAAAGTCGTTTTCGACGTCCGTTTTTGAGGCCAAAAATGGGCATCAAAAATGCCATATCTCAGCTATTAGAAGAGCTACGACCTTGCGGGTGGTCTCGTTGGATTCACAACGACGAAACTAAGACAAAACCGTTAAAATTTTCCCGATAGCTTCAATAGAAGCCGAGATATCGACCTTCAAAGTTTGGGTTTTTTCATTTTTCGGGTATACCCCCCCGTATCGAATTTTTTCACCAAAAATTGATTTTTGTCGAAATCAAACTAAGTATACCAGCGTCTTATTTGGGTCACCTAGATTACGAAAACACCGGGTTATAACAGGATCCGAGCAGAACTAAGGGAATGAGAGCACTTTGAAAATCCTGAAAAAGTCGTTTTCGACGTCTGTTTTTGAGGCCAAAAATGGGCATCAAAAATGCCATATCTCAGCTATTAGAAGAGCTACGACCTTGCGGGTGGTCTCGTTGGATTCACAACGACGAAACTAAGACAAAACCGTTAAAATTTTCCCGATAGCTTCAATAGAAGCCGAGATATCGACCTTCAAAGTTTGGGTTTTTTCATTTTTCGGGTATACCCCCCCGTATCGAATTTTTTCACCAAAAATTGATTTTTGTCGAAATCAAACTAAGTATACCAGCGTCTTATTTAGGTCACCTAGATTACGAAAACACCGGGTTATAACAGGATTCGAGCAGAACTAAGGGAATGAGAGCATTTTGAAAATCCTGAAAAAGTCGTTTTCGACGTCCGTTTTTGAGGCCAAAAATGGGCATCAAAAATGCCATATCTCAGCTATTAGAAGAGCTACGACCTTGCGGGTGGTCTCGTTGGATTCACAACGACGAAACTAAGACAAAACCGTTGGAATTTTCCCGATAGCTTCAATAGAAGCCGAGATATCGACCTTCAAAGTTTGGGTTTTTTCATTTTTCGGGTATACCCCCCCGTATCGAATTTTTTCACCAAAAATTGATTTTTGTCGAAATCAAACTAAGTATACCAGCGTCTTATTTGGGTCACCTAGATTACGAAAACACCGGGTTATGACAGGATCCGAGCAGAACTAAGGGAATGAGAGCACTTTGAAAATCCTGAAAAAGTCGTTTTCGACGTCCGTTTTTGAGGCCAAAAAAGGGCATCAAAAATGCCATATCTCAGCTATTAGAAGAGCTACGACCTTGCGGGTGGTCTCGTTGGATTCACAACGACGAAACTAAGACAAAACCGTTGGAATTTTCCCGATAGCTCCCATAGAAGCCGAGATATCGACGTTCAAAGTTTGGGTTTTTTCATTTTTCGGGTATACCCCCCCGTATCGAATTTTTTCACCAAAAATTGATTTTTGTCGAAATCAAACTAAGTATACCAGCGTCTTATTTGGGTCACCTAGATTACGAAAACACCGGGTTATAACAGGATTCGAGCAGAACTAAGGGAATGAGAGCATTTTGAAAATCCTGAAAAAGTCGTTTTCGACGTCCGTTTTTGAGGCCAAAAAAGGGCATCAAAAATGCCATATCTCAGCTATTAGAAGAGCTACGACCTTGCGGGTGGTCTCGTTGGATTCACAACGACGAAACTAAGACAAAACCGTTGGAATTTTCCCGATAGCTCCCATAGAAGCCGAGATATCGACGTTCAAAGTTTGGGTTTTTTCATTTTTCGGGTATACCCCCCCGTATCGAATTTTTTCACCAAAAATTGATTTTTGTCGAAATCAAACTAAGTATACCAGCGTCTTATTTGGGTCACCTAGATTACGAAAACACCGGGTTATAACAGGATTCGAGCAGAACTAAGGGAATGAGAGCATTTTGAAAATCCTGAAAAAGTCGTTTTCGACGTCCGTTTTTGAGGCCAAAAAAGGGCATCAAAAATGCCATATCTCAGCTATTAGAAGAGCTACGACCTTGCGGGTGGTCTCGTTGGATTCACAACGACGAAACTAAGACAAAACCGTTGGAATTTTCCCGATAGCTTCAATAGAAGCCGAGATATCGACCTTCAAAGTTTGGGTTTTTTCATTTTTCGGGTATACCCCCCCGTATCGAATTTTTTCACCAAAAATTGATTTTTGTCGAAATCAAACTAAGTATACCAGCGTCTTATTTAGGTCACCTAGATTACGAAAACACCGGGTTATAACAGGATTCGAGCAGAACTAAGGGAATGAGAGCATTTTGAAAATCCTGAAAAAGTCGTTTTCGACGTCCGTTTTTGAGGCCAAAAATGGGCATCAAAAATGCCATATCTCAGCTATTAGAAGAGCTACGACCTTGCGGGTGGTCTCGTTGGATTCACAACGACGAAACTAAGACAAAACCGTTGGAATTTTCCCGATAGCTCCCATAGAAGCCGAGATATCGACGTTCAAAGTTTGGGTTTTTTCATTTTTCGGGTATACCCCCCCGTATCGAATTTTTTCACCAAAAATTGATTTTTGTCGAAATCAAACTAAGTATACCAGCGTCTTATTTGGGTCACCTAGATTACGAAAACACCGGGTTATAACAGGATCCGAGCAGAACTAAGGGAATGAGAGCACTTTGAAAATCCTGAAAAAGTCGTTTTCGACGTCTGTTTTTGAGGCCAAAAATGGGCATCAAAAATGCCATATCTCAGCTATTAGAAGAGCTACGACCTTGCGGGTGGTCTCGTTGGATTCACAACGACGAAACTAAGACAAAACCGTTAAAATTTTCCCGATAGCTTCAATAGAAGCCGAGATATCGACGTTCAAAGTTTGGGTTTTTTCATTTTTCGGGTATACCCCCCCGTATCGAATTTTTTCACCAAAAATTGATTTTTGTCGAAATCAAACTAAGTATACCAGCGTCTTATTTGGGTCACCTAGATTACGAAAACACCGGGTTATAACAGGATCCGAGCAGAACTAAGGGAATGAGAGCACTTTGATAATCCTGAAAAAGTCGTTTTCGACGTCTGTTTTTGAGGCCAAAAATGGGCATCAAAAATGCCATATCTCAGCTATTAGAAGAGCTACGACCTTGCGGGTGGTCTCGTTGGATTCACAACGACGAAACTAAGACAAAACCGTTAAAACTTTCCCGATAGCTTCAATAGAAGCCGAGATATCGACCTTCAAAGTTTGGGTTTTTTCATTTTTCGGGTATACCCCCCCGTATCGAATTTTTTCACCAAAAATTGATTTTTGTCGAAATCAAACTAAGTATACCAGCGTCTTATTTGGGTCACCTAGATTACGAAAACACCGGGTTATAACAGGATCCGAGCAGAACTAAGGGAATGAGAGCACTTTGAAAATCCTGAAAAAGTCGTTTTCGACGTCCGTTTTTGAGGCCAAAAATGGGCATCAAAAATGCCATATCTCAGCTATTAGAAGAGCTACGACCTTGCGGGTGGTCTCGTTGGATTCACAACGACGAAACTAAGACAAAACCGTTGGAATTTTCCCGATAGCTCCCATAGAAGCCGAGATATCGACGTTCAAAGTTTGGGTTTTTTCATTTTTCGGGTATACCCCCCCGTATCGAATTTTTTCACCAAAAATTGATTTTTGTCGAAATCAAACTAAGTATACCAGCGTCTTATTTGGGTCACCTAGATTACGAAAACACCGGGTTATAACAGGATCCGAGCAGAACTAAGGGAATGAGAGCACTTTGAAAATCCTGAAAAAGTCGTTTTCGACGTCCGTTTTTGAGGCCAAAAATGGGCATCAAAAATGCCATATCTCAGCTATTAGAAGAGCTACGACCTTGCGGGTGGTCTCGTTGGATTCACAACGACGAAACTAAGACAAAACCGTTGGAATTTTCCCGATAGCTCCCATAGAAGCCGAGATATCGACGTTCAAAGTTTGGGTTTTTTCATTTTTCGGGTATACCCCCCCGTATCGAATTTTTTCACCAAAAATTGATTTTTGTCGAAATCAAACTAAGTATACCAGCGTCTTATTTGGGTCACCTAGATTACGAAAACACCGGGTTATAACAGGATCCGAGCAGAACTAAGGGAATGAGAGCACTTTGAAAATCCTGAAAAAGTCGTTTTCGACGTCTGTTTTTGAGGCCAAAAATGGGCATCAAAAATGCCATATCTCAGCTATTAGAAGAGCTACGACCTTGCGGGTGGTCTCGTTGGATTCACAACGACGAAACTAAGACAAAACCGTTAAAATTTTCCCGATAGCTTCAATAGAAGCCGAGATATCGACCTTCAAAGTTTGGGTTTTTTCATTTTTCGGGTATACCCCCCCGTATCGAATTTTTTCACCAAAAATTGATTTTTGTCGAAATCAAACTAAGTATACCAGCGTCTTATTTAGGTCACCTAGATTACGAAAACACCGGGTTATAACAGGATTCGAGCAGAACTAAGGGAATGAGAGCATTTTGAAAATCCTGAAAAAGTCGTTTTCGACGTCCGTTTTTGAGGCCAAAAATGGGCATCAAAAATGCCATATCTCAGCTATTAGAAGAGCTACGACCTTGCGGGTGGCCTCGTTGGATTCACAACGACGAAACTAAGACAAAACCGTTAAAATTTTCCCGATAGCTTCAATAGAAGCCGAGATATCGACGTTCAAAGTTTGGGTTTTTTCATTTTTCGGGTATACCCCCCCGTATCGAATTTTTTCACCAAAAATTGATTTTTGTCGAAATCAAACTAAGTATACCAGCGTCTTATTTGGGTCACCTAGATTACGAAAACACCGGGTTATAACAGGATCCGAGCAGAACTAAGGGAATGAGAGCACTTTGATAATCCTGAAAAAGTCGTTTTCGACGTCTGTTTTTGAGGCCAAAAATGGGCATCAAAAATGCCATATCTCAGCTATTAGAAGAGCTACGACCTTGCGGGTGGTCTCGTTGGATTCACAACGACGAAACTAAGACAAAACCGTTAAAACTTTCCCGATAGCTTCAATAGAAGCCGAGATATCGACCTTCAAAGTTTGGGTTTTTTCATTTTTCGGGTATACCCCCCCGTATCGAATTTTTTCACCAAAAATTGATTTTTGTCGAAATCAAACTAAGTATACCAGCGTCTTATTTGGGTCACCTAGATTACGAAAACACCGGGTTATAACAGGATCCGAGCAGAACTAAGGGAATGAGAGCACTTTGAAAATCCTGAAAAAGTCGTTTTCGACGTCCGTTTTTGAGGCCAAAAATGGGCATCAAAAATGCCATATCTCAGCTATTAGAAGAGCTACGACCTTGCGGGTGGTCTCGTTGGATTCACAACGACGAAACTAAGACAAAACCGTTGGAATTTTCCCGATAGCTCCCATAGAAGCCGAGATATCGACGTTCAAAGTTTGGGTTTTTTCATTTTTCGGGTATACCCCCCCGTATCGAATTTTTTCACCAAAAATTGATTTTTGTCGAAATCAAACTAAGTATACCAGCGTCTTATTTGGGTCACCTAGATTACGAAAACACCGGGTTATAACAGGATCCGAGCAGAACTAAGGGAATGAGAGCACTTTGAAAATCCTGAAAAAGTCGTTTTCGACGTCCGTTTTTGAGGCCAAAAATGGGCATCAAAAATGCCATATCTCAGCTATTAGAAAAACTACGACCTTGCGGGTGGTCTCGTTGGATTCACAACGACGAAACTAAGACAAAACCGTTAAAACTTTCCCGATAGCTCCCATAGAAGCCGAGATATCGACGTTCAAAGTTTGGGTTTTTTCATTTTTCGGGTATACCCCCCCGTATCGAATTTTTTCACCAAAAATTGATTTTTGTCGAAATCAAACTGAGTATACCAGCGTCTTATTTGGGTCACCTAGATTACGAAAACACCGGGTTATAACAGGATCCGAGCAGAACTAAGGGAATGAGAGCACTTTGAAAATCCTGAAAAAGTCGTTTTCGACGTCCGTTTTTAAGGCCAAAAATGGGCATCAAAAATGCCATATCTCAGCTATTAGAAGAGCTACGACCTTGCGGGTGGTCTCGTTGGATTCACAACGACGAAACTAAGACAAAACCGTTGGAATTTTCCCGATAGCTCCCATAGAAGCCGAGATATCGACGTTCAAAGTTTGGGTTTTTTCATTTTTCGGGTATACCCCCCCGTATCGAATTTTTTCACCAAAAATTGATTTTTGTCGAAATCAAACTAAGTATACCAGCGTCTTATTTGGGTCACCTAGATTACGAAAACACCGGGTTTTAACAGGATCCGAGCAGAACTAAGGGAATGAGAGCACTTTGAAAATCCTGAAAAAGTCGTTTTCGACGTCCGTTTTTGAGGCCAAAAATGGGCATCAAAAATGCCATATCACAGCTATTAGAAGAGCTACGACCTTGCGGGTGGTCTCGTTGGATTCACAACGACGAAACTAAGACAAAACCGTTGGAATTTTCCCGATAGCTCCCATAGAAGCCGAGATATCGACGTTCAAAGTTTGGGTTTTTTCATTTTTCGGGTATACCCCCCCGTATCGAATTTTTTCACCAAAAATTGATTTTTGTCGAAATCAAACTAAGTATACCAGCGTCTTATTTGGGTCACCTAGATTACGAAAACACCGGGTTATAACAGGATCCGAGCAGAACTAAGGGAATGAGAGCACTTTGAAAATCCTGAAAAAGTCGTTTTCGACGTCCGTTTTTGAGGCCAAAAATGGGCATCAAAAATGCCATATCTCAGCTATTAGAAGAGCTACGACCTTGCGGGTGGTCTCGTTGGATTCACAACGACGAAACTAAGACAAAACCGTTGGAATTTTCCCGATAGCTCCCATAGAAGCCGAGATATCGACGTTCAAAGTTTGGGTTTTTTCATTTTTCGGGTATACCCCCCCGTATCGAATTTTTTCACCAAAAATTGATTTTTGTCGAAATCAAACTAAGTATACCAGCGTCTTATTTGGGTCACCTAGATTACGAAAACACCGGGTTATAACAGGATCCGAGCAGAACTAAGGGAATGAGAGCACTTTGAAAATCCTGAAAAAGTCGTTTTCGACGTCCGTTTTTGAGGCCAAAAATGGGCATCAAAAATGCCATATCTCAGCTATTAGAAGAGCTACGACCTTGCGGGTGGTCTCGTTGGATTCACAACGACGAAACTAAGACAAAACCGTTGGAATTTTCCCGATAGCTCCCATAGAAGCCGAGATATCGACGTTCAAAGTTTGGGTTTTTTCATTTTTCGGGTATACCCCCCCGTATCGAATTTTTTCACCAAAAATTGATTTTTGTCGAAATCAAACTAAGTATACCAGCGTCTTATTTGGGTCACCTAGATTACGAAAACACCGGGTTATAACAGGATCCGAGCAGAACTAAGGGAATAAGAGCACTTTGAAAATCCTGAAAAAGTCGTTTTCGACGTCTGTTTTTGAGGCCAAAAATGGGCATCAAAAATGCCATATCTCAGCTATTAGAAAAACTACGACCTTGCGGGTGGTCTCGTTGGATTCACAACGACGAAACTAAGACAAAACCGTTAAAACTTTCCCGATAGCTTCAATAGAAGCCGAGATATCGACCTTCAAAGTTTGGGTTTTTTCATTTTTCGGGTATACCCCCCCGTATCGAATTTTTTCACCAAAAATTGATTTTTGTCGAAATCAAACTAAGTATACCAGCGTCTTATTTGGGTCACCTAGATTACGAAAACACCGGGTTATAACAGGATCCGAGCAGAACTAAGGGAATGAGAGCACTTTGAAAATCCTGAAAAAGTCGTTTTCGACGTCCGTTTTTGAGGCCAAAAATGGGCATCAAAAATGCCATATCTCAGCTATTAGAAGAGCTACGACCTTGCGGGTGGTCTCGTTGGATTCACAACGACGAAACTAAGACAAAACCGTTGGAATTTTCCCGATAGCTCCCATAGAAGCCGAGATATCGACGTTCAAAGTTTGGGTTTTTTCATTTTTCGGGTATACCCCCCCGTATCGAATTTTTTCACCAAAAATTGATTTTTGTCGAAATCAAACTAAGTATACCAGCGTCTTATTTGGGTCACCTAGATTACGAAAACACCGGGTTATAACAGGATCCGAGCAGAACTAAGGGAATGAGAGCACTTTGAAAATCCTGAAAAAGTCGTTTTCGACGTCCGTTTTTGAGGCCAAAAATGGGCATCAAAAATGCCATATCTCAGCTATTAGAAGAGCTACGACCTTGCGGGTGGTCTCGTTGGATTCACAACGACGAAACTAAGACAAAACCGTTGGAATTTTCCCGATAGCTCCCATAGAAGCCGAGATATCGACGTTCAAAGTTTGGGTTTTTTCATTTTTCGGGTATACCCCCCCGTATCGAATTTTTTCACCAAAAATTGATTTTTGTCGAAATCAAACTAAGTATACCAGCGTCTTATTTGGGTCACCTAGATTACGAAAACACCGGGTTATAACAGGATCCGAGCAGAACTAAGGTAATGAGAGCACTTTGAAAATCCTGAAAAAGTCGTTTTCGACGTCCGTTTTTGAGGCCAAAAATGGGCATCAAAAATGCCATATCTCAGCTATTAGAAGAGCTACGACCTTGCGGGTGGTCTCGTTGGATTCACAACGACGAAACTAAGACAAAACCGTTAAAACTTTCCCGATAGCTTCAATAGAAGCCGAGATATCGACCTTCAAAGTTTGGGTTTTTTCATTTTTCGGGTATACCCCCCCGTATCGAATTTTTTCACCAAAAATTGATTTTTGTCGAAATCAAACTAAGTATACCAGCGTCTTATTTGGGTCACCTAGATTACGAAAACACCGGATTATAACAGGATCCGAGCAGAACTAAGGGAATGAGAGCACTTTGAAAATCCTGAAGAAGTCGTTTTCGACGTCCGTTTTTGAGGCCAAAAATGGGCATCAAAAATGCCATATCTCAGCTATTAGAAGAGCTACGACCTTGCGGGTGGTCTCGTTGGATTCACAACGACGAAACTAAGACAAAACCGTTAAAATTTTCCCGATAGCTCCCATAGAAGCCGAGATATCGACCTTCAAAGTTTGGGTTTTTTCATTTTTCGGGTATACCCCCCCGTATCGAATTTTTTCACCAAAAATTGATTTTTGTCGAAATCAAACTAAGTATACCAGCGTCTTATTTGGGTCACCTAGATTACGAAAACACCGGGTTATAACAGGATCCGAGCAGAACTAAGGGAATAAGAGCACTTTGAAAATCCTGAAAAAGTCGTTTTCGACGTCCGTTTTTGAGGCCAAAAATGGGCATCAAAAATGCCATATCTCAGCTATTAGAAGAGCTACGACCTTGCGGGTGGTCTCGTTGGATTCACAACGACGAAACTAAGACAAAACCGTTAAAATTTTCCCGATAGCTCCCATAGAAGCCGAGATATCGACCTTCAAAGTTTGGGTTTTTTCATTTTTCGGGTATACCCCCCCGTATCGAATTTTTTCACCAAAAATTGATTTTTGTCGAAATCAAACTAAGTATACCAGCGTCTTATTTGGGTCACCTAGATTACGAAAACACCGGGTTATAACAGGATCCGAGCAGAACTAAGGGAATGAGAGCACTTTGAAAATCCTGAAAAAGTCGTTTTCGACGTCCGTTTTTGAGGCCAAAAATGGGCATCAAAAATGCCATATCTCAGCTATTAGAAGAGCTACGACCTTGCGGGTGGTCTCGTTGGATTCACAACGACGAAACTAAGACAAAACCGTTGGAATTTTCCCGATAGCTCCCATAGAAGCCGAGATATCGACGTTCAAAGTTTGGGTTTTTTCATTTTTCGGGTATACCCCCCCGTATCGAATTTTTTCACCAAAAATTGATTTTTGTCGAAATCAAACTAAGTATACCAGCGTCTTATTTGGGTCACCTAGATTACGAAAACACCGGGTTATAACAGGATCCGAGCAGAACTAAGGGAATGAGAGCACTTTGAAAATCCTGAAAAAGTCGTTTTCGACGTCCGTTTTTGAGGCCAAAAATGGGCATCAAAAATGCCATATCTCAGCTATTAGAAGAGCTACGACCTTGCGGGTGGTCTCGTTGGATTCACAACGACGAAACTAAGACAAAACCGTTGGAATTTTCCCGATAGCTCCCATAGAAGCCGAGATATCGACGTTCAAAGTTTGGGTTTTTTCATTTTTCGGGTATACCCCCCCGTATCGAATTTTTTCACCAAAAATTGATTTTTGTCGAAATCAAACTAAGTATACCAGCGTCTTATTTGGGTCACCTAGATTACGAAAACACCGGGTTATAACAGGATCCGAGCAGAACTAAGGGAATGAGAGCACTTTGAAAATCCTGAAAAAGTCGTTTTCGACGTCCGTTTTTGAGGCCAAAAATGGGCATCAAAAATGCCATATCTCAGCTATTAGAAGAGCTACGACCTTGCGGGTGGTCTCGTTGGATTCACAACGACGAAACTAAGACAAAACCGTTAAAATTTTCCCGATAGCTCCCATAGAAGCCGAGATATCGACCTTCAAAGTTTGGGTTTTTTCATTTTTCGGGTATACCCCCCCGTATCGAATTTTTTCACCAAAAATTGATTTTTGTCGAAATCAAACTAAGTATACCAGCGTCTTATTTGGGTCACCTAGATTACGAAAACACCGGGTTATAACAGGATCCGAGCAGAACTAAGGGAATGAGAGCACTTTGAAAATCCTGAAAAAGTCGTTTTCGACGTCCGTTTTTGAGGCCAAAAATGGGCATCAAAAATGCCATATCTCAGCTATTAGAAGAGCTACGACCTTGCGGGTGGTCTCGTTGGATTCACAACGACGAAACTAAGACAAAACCGTTGGAATTTTCCCGATAGCTCCCATAGAAGCCGAGATATCGACGTTCAAAGTTTGGGTTTTTTCATTTTTCGGGTATACCCCCCCGTATCGAATTTTTTCACCAAAAATTGATTTTTGTCGAAATCAAACTAAGTATACCAGCGTCTTATTTGGGTCACCTAGATTACGAAAACACCGGGTTATAACAGGATCCGAGCAGAACTAAGGGAATGAGAGCACTTTGAAAATCCTGAAAAAGTCGTTTTCGACGTCCGTTTTTGAGGCCAAAAATGGGCATCAAAAATGCCATATCTCAGCTATTAGAAGAGCTACGACCTTGCGGGTGGTCTCGTTATATTCACAACGACGAAACTAAGACAAAACCGTTGGAATTTTCCCGATAGCTCCCATAGAAGCCGAGATATCGACGTTCAAAGTTTGGGTTTTTTCATTTTTCGGGTATACCCCCCCGTATCGAATTTTTTCACCAAAAATTGATTTTTGTCGAAATCAAACTAAGTATACCAGCGTCTTATTTGGGTCACCTAGATTACGAAAACACCGGGTTATAACAGGATCCGAGCAGAACTAAGGGAATGAGAGCACTTTGAAAATCCTGAAAAAGTCGTTTTCGACGTCCGTTTTTGAGGCCAAAAATGGGCATCAAAAATGCCATATCTCAGCTATTAGAAGAGCTACGACCTTGCGGGTGGTCTCGTTGGATTCACAACGACGAAACTAAGACAAAACCGTTGGAATTTTCCCGATAGCTCCCATAGAAGCCGAGATATCGACGTTCAAAGTTTGGGTTTTTTCATTTTTCGGGTATACCCCCCCGTATCGAATTTTTTCACCAAAAATTGATTTTTGTCGAAATCAAACTAAGTATACCAGCGTCTTATTTGGGTCACCTAGATTACGAAAACACCGGGTTACAACAGGATCCGAGCAGAACTAAGGGAATGAGAGCATTTTGAAAATCCTGAAAAAGTCGTTTTCGACGTCCGTTTTTGAGGCCAAAAATGGGCATCAAAAATGCCATATCTCAGCTATTAGAAGAGCTACGACCTTGCGGGTGGTCTCGTTGGATTCACAACGACGAAACTAAGACAAAACCGTTGGAATTTTCCCGATAGCTCCCATAGAAGCCGAGATATCGACGTTCAAAGTTTGGGTTTTTTCATTTTTCGGGTATACCCCCCCGTATCGAATTTTTTCACCAAAAATTGATTTTTGTCGAAATCAAACTAAGTATACCAGCGTCTTATTTGGGTCACCTAGATTACGAAAACACCGGGTTATAACAGGATCCGAGCAGAACTAAGGGAATGAGAGCACTTTGAAAATCCTGAAAAAGTCGTTTTCGACGTCCGTTTTTGAGGCCAAAAATGGGCATCAAAAATGCCATATCTCAGCTATTAGAAGAGCTACGACCTTGCGGGTGGTCTCGTTGGATTCACAACGACGAAACTAAGACAAAACCGTTAAAACTTTCCCGATAGCTTCAATAGAAGCCGAGATATCGACCTTCAAAGTTTGGGTTTTTTCATTTTTCGGGTATACCCCCCCGTATCGAATTTTTTCACCAAAAATTGATTTTTGTCGAAATCAAACTAAGTATACCAGCGTCTTATTTGGGTCACCTAGATTACGAAAACACCGGGTTACAACAGGCATCGAGCAGAAATAAGGGAATGAGAGCACTTTGAAAATCCTGAAAAAGTCGTTTTCGACGTCCGTTTTTGAGGCCAAAAATGGGCATCAAAAATGCCATATCTCAGCTATTAGAAGAGCTACGACCTTGCGGGTGGTCTCGTTGGATTCACAACGACGAAACTAAGACAAAACCGTTAAAACTTTCCCGATAGCTTCAATAGAAGCCGAGATATCGACCTTCAAAGTTTGGGTTTTTTCATTTTTCGGGTATACCCCCCCGTATCGAATTTTTTCACCAAAAATTGATTTTTGTCGAAATCAAACTAAGTATACCAGCGTCTTATTTGGGTCACCTAGATTACGAAAACACCGGGTTACAACAGGCATCGAGCAGAAATAAGGGAATGAGAGCACTTTGAAAATCCTGAAAAAGTCGTTTTCGACGTCCGTTTTTGAGGCCAAAAATGGGCATCAAAAATGCCATATCTCAGCTATTAGAAGAGCTACGACCTTGCGGGTGGTCTCGTTAGATTCACAACGACGAAACTAAGACAAAACCGTTGGAATTTTCCCGATAGCTCCCATAGAAGCCGAGATATCGACCTTCAAAGTTTGGATTTTTTCATTTTTCGGGTATACCCCCCCGTATCGAATTTTTTCACCAAAAACTGATTTTTTTCGAAATCAAACTAAGTATACCAGCGACTTATTTGGGTCACCTAGATTACGAAAACACCGGGTTATAACAGGATCCGAGCAGAACTAAGGGAATGAGAGCACTTTGAAAATCCTGAAAAAGTCGTTTTCGACGTCCGTTTTTGAGGCCAAAAATGGGCATCAAAAATGCCATATCTCAGCTATTAGAAGAGCTACGACCTTGCGGGTGGTCTCGTTAGATTCACAACGACGAAACTAAGACAAAACCGTTGGAATTTTCCCGATAGCTCCCATAGAAGCCGAGATATCGACCTTCAAAGTTTGGGTTTTTTCATTTTTCGGGTATACCCCCCCGTATCGAATTTTTTCACCAAAAATTGATTTTTGTCGAAATCAAACTAAGTATACCAGCGTCTTATTTGGGTCACCTAGATTACGAAAACACTGGGTTATGACAGGATCCGAGCAGAACTAAGGGAATGAGAGCACTTTGAAAATCCTGAAAAAGTCGTTTTCGACGTCCGTTTTTGAGGCCAAAAATGGGCATCAAAAATGCCATATCTCAGCTATTAGAAGAGCTACGACCTTGCGGGTGGTCTCGTTGGATTCACAACGACGAAACTAAGACAAAACCGTTAAAACTTTCCCGATAGCTTCAATAGAAGCCGAGATATCGACCTTCAAAGTTTGGGTTTTTTCATTTTTCGGGTATACCCCCCCGTATCGAATTTTTTCACCAAAAATTGATTTTTGTCGAAATCAAACTAAGTATACCAGCGTCTTATTTGGGTCACCTAGATTACGAAAACACCGGGTTATAACAGGATCCGAGCAGAACTAAGGGAATGAGAGCACTTTGAAAATCCTGAAAAAGTCGTTTTCGACGTCCGTTTTTGAGGCCAAAAATGGGCATCAAAAATGCCATATCTCAGCTATTAGAAGAGCTACGACCTTGCGGGTGGTCTCGTTGGATTCACAACGACGAAACTAAGACAAAACCGTTAAAACTTTCCCGATAGCTTCAATAGAAGCCGAGATATCGACCTTCAAAGTTTGGGTTTTTTCATTTTTCGGGTATACCCCCCCGTATCGAATTTTTTCACCAAAAATTGATTTTTGTCGAAATCAAACTAAGTATACCAGCGTCTTATTTGGGTCACCTAGATTACGAAAACACCGGGTTACAACAGGCATCGAGCAGAAATAAGGGAATGAGAGCACTTTGAAAATCCTGAAAAAGTCGTTTTCGACGTCCGTTTTTGAGGCCAAAAATGGGCATCAAAAATGCCATATCTCAGCTATTAGAAGAGCTACGACCTTGCGGGTGGTCTCGTTAGATTCACAACGACGAAACTAAGACAAAACCGTTGGAATTTTCCCGATAGCTCCCATAGAAGCCGAGATATCGACCTTCAAAGTTTGGATTTTTTCATTTTTCGGGTATACCCCCCCGTATCGAATTTTTTCACCAAAAACTGATTTTTTTCGAAATCAAACTAAGTATACCAGCGACTTATTTGGGTCACCTAGATTACGAAAACACCGGGTTATAACAGGATCCGAGCAGAACTAAGGGAATGAGAGCACTTTGAAAATCCTGAAAAAGTCGTTTTCGACGTCCGTTTTTGAGGCCAAAAATGGGCATCAAAAATGCCATATCTCAGCTATTAGAAGAGCTACGACCTTGCGGGTGGTCTCGTTAGATTCACAACGACGAAACTAAGACAAAACCGTTGGAATTTTCCCGATAGCTCCCATAGAAGCCGAGATATCGACGTTCAAAGTTTGGGTTTTTTCATTTTTCGGGTATACCCCCCCGTATCGAATTTTTTCACCAAAAATTGATTTTTGTCGAAATCAAACTAAGTATACCAGCGTCTTATTTGGGTCACCTAGATTACGAAAACACCGGGTTATAACAGGATCCGAGCAGAACTAAGGGAATGAGAGCACTTTGAAAATCCTGAAAAAGTCGTTTTCGACGTCCGTTTTTGAGGCCAAAAATGGGCATCAAAAATGCCATATCTCAGCTATTAGAAGAGCTACGACCTTGCGGGTGGTCTCGTTGGATTTACAACGACGAAACTAAGACAAAACCGTTGGAATTTTCCCGATAGCTCCCATAGAAGCCGAGATATCGACCTTCAAAGTTTGGGTTTTTTCATTTTTCGGGTATACCCCCCCGTATCGAATTTTTTCACCAAAAATTGATTTTTGTCGAAATCAAACTAAGTATACCAGCGTCTTATTTGGGTCACCTAGATTACGAAAACACTGGGTTATGACAGGATCCGAGCAGAACTAAGGGAATGAGAGCACTTTGAAAATCCTGAAAAAGTCGTTTTCGACGTCCGTTTTTGAGGCCAAAAATGGGCATCAAAAATGCCATATCTCAGCTATTAGAAGAGCTACGACCTTGCGGGTGGTCTCGTTGGATTCACAACGACGAAACTAAGACAAAACCGTTGGAATTTTCCCGATAGCTCCCATAGAAGCCGAGATATCGACGTTCAAAGTTTGGGTTTTTTCATTTTTCGGGTATACCCCCCCGTATCGAATTTTTTCACCAAAAATTGATTTTTGTCGAAATCAAACTAAGTATACCAGCGTCTTATTTGGGTCACCTAGATTACGAAAACACCGGGTTATAACAGGATCCGAGCAGAAATAAGGGAATGAGAGCACTTTGAAAATCCTGAAAAAGTCGTTTTCGACGTCCGTTTTTGAGGCCAAAAATGGGCATCAAAAATGCCATATCTCAGCTTCTAGAAGAGCTACGACCTTGCGGATGGTCTCGTTGGATTCAGAATGACGAAACTAAGACATAACCGTTGGAATTTTCCCGATAGCTCCCATAGAAGCCGAGATATCGACGTTCAAAGTTTGGGTTTTTTCATTTTTCGGGTATACCCCCCCGTATCGAATTTTTTCACCAAAAATTGATTTTTGTCGAAATCAAACTAAGTATACCAGCGTCTTATTTGGGTCACCTAGATTACGAAAACACCGGGTTATAACAGGATCCGAGCAGAACTAAGGGAATGAGAGCACTTTGAAAATCCTGAAAAAGTCGTTTTCGACGTCCGTTTTTGAGGCCAAAAATGGGCATCAAAAATGCCATATCTCAGCTTCTAGAAGAGCTACGACCTTGCGGGTGGTCTCGTTGGATTCACAACGACGAAACTAAGACAAAACCGTTGGAATTTTCCCGATAGCTCCCATAGAAGCCGAGATATCGACGTTCAAAGTTTGGGTTTTTTCATTTTTCGGGTATACCCCCCCGTATCGAATTTTTTCACCAAAAATTGATTTTTGTCGAAATCAAACTAAGTATACCAGCGTCTTATTTGGGTCACCTAGATTACGAAAACACCGGGTTATAACAGGATCCGAGCAGAACTAAGGGAATGAGAGCACTTTGAAAATCCTGAAAAAGTCGTTTTCGACGTCCGTTTTTGAGGCCAAAAATGGGCATCAAAAATGCCATATCTCAGCTTCTAGAAGAGCTACGACCTTGCGGGTGGTCTCGTTGGATTCACAACGACGAAACTAAGACAAAACCGTTGGAATTTTCCCGATAGCTCCCATAGAAGCCGAGATATCGACGTTCAAAGTTTGGGTTTTTTCATTTTTCTGGTATACCCCCCCGTATCGAATTTTTTCACCAAAAATTGATTTTTGTCGAAATCAAACTAAGTATACCAGCGTCTTATTTGGGTCACCTAGATTACGAAAACACCGGGTTACAACAGGCATCGAGCAGAAATAAGGGAATGAGAGCACTTTGAAAATCCTGAAAAAGTCGTTTTCGACGTCCGTTTTTGAGGCCAAAAATGGGCATCAAAAATGCCATATCTCAGCTATTAGAAGAGCTACGACCTTGCGGGTGGTCTCGTTAGATTCACAACGACGAAACTAAGACAAAACCGTTGGAATTTTCCCGATAGCTCCCATAGAAGCCGAGATATCGACGTTCAAAGTTTGGGTTTTTTCATTTTTCGGGTATACCCCCCCGTATCGAATTTTTTCACCAAAAATTGATTTTTGTCGAAATCAAACTAAGTATACCAGCGTCTTATTTGGGTCACCTAGATTACGAAAACACCGGGTTATAACAGGATCCGAGCAGAACTAAGGGAATGAGAGCACTTTGAAAATCCTGAAAAAGTCGTTTTCGACGTCCGTTTTTGAGGCCAAAAATGGGCATCAAAAATGCCATATCTCAGCTATTAGAAGAGCTACGACCTTGCGGGTGGTCTCGTTGGATTCACAACGACGAAACTAAGACAAAACCGTTGGAATTTTCCCGATAGCTCCCATAGAAGCCGAGATATCGACCTTCAAAGTTTGGGTTTTTTCATTTTTCGGGTATACCCCCCCGTATCGAATTTTTTCACCAAAAATTGATTTTTGTCGAAATCAAACTAAGTATACCAGCGTCTTATTTGGGTCACCTAGATTACGAAAACACCGGGTTATAACAGGATCCGAGCAGAACTAAGGGAATGAGAGCACTTTGAAAATCCTGAAAAAGTCGTTTTCGACGTCCGTTTTTGAGGCCAAAAATGGGCATCAAAAATGCCATATCTCAGCTTCTAGAAGAGCTACGACCTTGCGGGTGGTCTCGTTGGATTCACAACGACGAAACTAAGACAAAACCGTTGGAATTTTCCCGATAGCTCCCATAGAAGCCGAGATATCGACGTTCAAAGTTTGGGTTTTTTCATTTTTCTGGTATACCCCCCCGTATCGAATTTTTTCACCAAAAATTGATTTTTGTCGAAATCAAACTAAGTATACCAGCGTCTTATTTGGGTCACCTAGATTACGAAAACACCGGGTTACAACAGGCATCGAGCAGAAATAAGGGAATGAGAGCACTTTGAAAATCCTGAAAAAGTCGTTTTCGACGTCCGTTTTTGAGGCCAAAAATGGGCATCAAAAATGCCATATCTCAGCTATTAGAAGAGCTACGACCTTGCGGGTGGTCTCGTTGGATTCACAACGACGAAACTAAGACAAAACCGTTGGAATTTTCCCGATAGCTCCCATAGAAGCCGAGATATCGACGTTCAAAGTTTGGGTTTTTTCATTTTTCGGGTATACCCCCCCGTATCGAATTTTTTCACCAAAAATTGATTTTTGTCGAAATCAAACTAAGTATACCAGCGTCTTATTTGGGTCACCTAGATTACGAAAACACCGGGTTATAGCAGGATCCGAGCAGAACTAAGGGAATGAGAGCACTTTGAAAATCCTGAAAAAGTCGTTTTCGACGTCCGTTTTTGAGGCCAAAAATGGGCATTAAAAATGCCATATCTCGGCTATCGTAAAAGCTACGACCTTGCGGATGGTCTCGTTGGAGTTAGAATGGTAAAACTAAGACAAAACCTTTGGGATTTTCCCAATAGTGTCCATAGAAGCCGAGACCTTCAAAATTTGGGTTTTTGAAAATTGTTTTTTTTTCAAATTTGACCTACTATACCAGCAGTTTATTCCCTACTGTCTAATATAAACTTCAGGCTAATAAAAAAAAATGCGAATACACCAGCAGACTTTATTTTAAAGATCTGTAACAAATAACCCCTTAGTTAGGGTATTCCTAAGACCCATCACCAATAACACACTGACACATGTTAATATTCGCCAACGGCTGTTTGCTTTCGAGATTAAAGGATGGATCCTCTTCATCTCCCATCATCCCAACGTCCCTATTCTCCTCGAAAAAGTCCGATCTGGATAATTCATGAAGCACCGTGACCTCGCTACCGTCGCTATCGTCGTCAAAATATTTGGGAAATATTTCGAGGATCGACTTGCTGGACTTGCTGAGGTTCGAGGTGCTGTTAACGTTCCTGGTGATGGCGTGCTGACTCATGGGAATGGTTTGCAAGGACGTAACTGGGCGGTTTTTAAGCCGGCTATTGAAGTTTTTCGATTTGTATATGAGTTTCAGTGACGCTGTTCGCGAGCAACAGATGCTATGCGAGCTCTTTGTGAGATCAATGATGGGGATGCCGCTCTCAGCTACGTGATACGTGTTGATATAAATGATGGAATTATCTGAAGGAGACCTTTGGAGCTGTCTGGGTCTGCTTACGTCCATGCCGCTGTACTCGTACTCCGCATACTCCATGAATCTGGAAGACTTACGGGACGTTTTATCGTTTTTTTTACGACGGTTACGTTTCATCGTTTTACTCCTGCGGGATACAGCGGGTTCGTCTTTTTCGTGTTTGCGCTTGCGCCCCGCTCGTTTGTTCGCGGTGTTAACAGGAGTCTTTTTCAAAGACTAAAAAAAAATTGGCTTAATTTAACTATGTCGTTTTTATGTCTATAATGCATACCTACCGTGCTGTTCATTTTAAACGGGTTACGTGTGATTTATTGAAAGCGCCAAAGAAAAATTATTTAATTCAATTCAAATAATAATTATGACAAATATGTCAAATTTGACTGTACGTACAGGTGCTACAGGTATTACGGGATTCATTGGGCTAACAAAAAAAAACGCGGGAAAATATTTGAATTTGCCGGAAATATCATCTCTAGTGACCCTCCCTACTTTTATTCTGACAGCTGTCACTTGTCAAGTAGCAACAGTCAATGTCAAAATTTCATCCTATTTCCAAACAATAACAAATAAAAATTGTAATATTTTTCAATGCCTTTTTCCAAATATTATTCATTTCCTTTATAAAAGTGAATCAAGATGAGTAACGGATTGGATCGACATCAGCTAGCGGCTGTCCTGCAAGTTCTAAAAAAGTACAATTTAAAGGTGAGCACAGTTATCTTTTAAATTGGGTCACAGGTCCCCCAAAAACCATCCTCGAAGATAAACTTTTTTAATTTATTTGTTAATAACCATATTTTTTTATTTATAAATACCTGTACTAGCTCTTCTTATCAAATAACTTGTTAAAACCAAGATTTGTATCCCCTGGAGATATCAGTAAACTTGTCAACACATTGTTTATTATTCATTTTAAGAATACTCATATTACTAGTTACTTTATTTGCTGTTAAAAGTTGAGTATTGTGTTATATATGTACAATAATAATAAACGGAGTTTATTGATAAAACCTTTTGTACTCCTGGTTGGGAAAACAAAGAACATTTAAATCTAAGAAACTAATTGATGCTTTAAATATCATAAAAAAAAATGTTACAGCCATTATATTTGAAGGTAATTCTTGGAGAGAAGCAAAGTGAACAGCATGATATTGAATATATATACTAGACGGGTGTTCTGCTGATTATGTTACAATAGGCTAGATAGATAGAAAAAGAAAAGTTAGGAGGAAGCTAATGCTCTTTGAAGATAACCTTTAAAAATTAGAGTTTTAATTATTTTATTAGTAATGCTAAAGTTCATTTGGCAAGAAGTGAAAGTGCATGTTAACAAGGTTCGAGATTTAATCAGGGCTGGATTTCTAACTTCACACAATGCAATCAAGTAATTATATAGTAGTTCCGAAAAACAAAAACTAGATCCCTAGCTCTTTGAGGAAGCATTGTTCATAGGATTCTTTTTTTTTGACATTTTCTATCTACCCTAGAAGTTTGTAACATGATCAAAGAAATACCCTGTACATACTTTCTCCAATGTCTTTCATTTTACTATTTTTACATATATCAGCAATATCATTATCCCCTTTAGGGTACCGAAGAACTATTAAAAAAAGAGGCAAACATCTCAGATGATGTTGAGCAACAAGAGTCAGACGTCAGCAGTGTCCTTACAGGTTACAAAAGTGATGGAGATCCAGAAACTTATGAGGCATCTTATATAGAACTAAAAAGATTTGTAGAAAACTCTTTGGATATCTACAAACATGAGTTAGGAATGATTTTATACCCCGTGTTGGTTCATATGTACCTAGAATTGGTTTACAATGGGCACACGGAACAGGCCATATCCTTAATGAAAAAGTTCGGACCAGAACAAGACTGTTACTATCAAGACGACTTGAGGAAACTGGCAATGGTTACCAGAAGGGACCATATGAACGGCAACGAGCTGACTGATACCTTTAAGTCCAATCAGTTCATTATCAGGATGTCCAGGGACACATTGTCCCTATTAAAGAGACATTTGAATGATAAAAAGGCATCTGTGCTATTGAACATTGTTCAGGAGCATTTATACTTTGATATGTACGAAGGGGTCGCAAGGAATAAGACTCAGATTGATGCTACTTCTGGGGCTGTGGGTGGAGAGGCCAAGAGACAAGGTAATTTTTTTGTAGTGTTTTATTTATTTATTATTACACACTTTATTACAAAAAAAGTTGCATAAAAAGGAAAGAAATAGATGCACTAAATTTAACCCATAACTATCACATTACCTTACCACCAAATCTTGATAAGTATCACAATATATACCAGACATAATGACTCTTTAATTTCACCTTTTCATTGACTCTCTAGATCAAGAACTGGGGTTTCACACTATATGGAGTTAATTTTTTTATTGCCCTGCCAATCTCTGTAAGGGTTCTGTCATTTTGTATAATCAAAAATAAAAAAATTAAAGATTTCTTAATTAATAACCCTTTTTACTCATTTGAGAAATTCCTTTACACCACTGTGGTTTTTTAGAAGTATTGTGTTTTTCATGTTTATATTGTATTTCTGTTAAAGTTGCTTTGTATTTGTTAGTTTTACTTAGTGCTTAACACTTGATCCTTGATCTATTTTTCCTTTAATTGTGGATTATCTTATCTTATTATATAGTTACTGGATGGGTTTTATATTTTATGTAATTTTAATTTTAATACTCTTTTTTTCTGTATTTTGACTTGTGTAAGAGTTTGTACTTTTTGGCATGAATAAATAAAAAAAATAAATATTACATAGATGGCGTTTTATAATGAAGTAAAGTAATTTAAAGCTCTGTTGAAGCATGACTCGTTTTCTTAGATAATAAAGCCAAGGTGTTTTATGGCATACCAAAGGCTCCGGATATCCAGATTCTGGCTGCCCCTGCCGAGGACGAAGAGGAGCCTCCCGAGCAAGATAATCCTGATAAACCGAAGAAGAAGAAATCCAAGAAAGATCCATTGCTTTCTAAAAAAACTAAATCTGATCCCAATGCACCTCCTGTGGATAGGATTCCCGTGCCTGATTTGTAAGTACTATCATATTTATTAGAAGTTTAATTAAAGATTGTTTTATATATAGGAAGGACAATGACAAAATTGAGAAGTTAAAAGCACTAAGGGAGGCTTCAAAAAGGGTCAATTTAGGGCCTGAAAATCTTCCATCTTGTTGCTGCTACACATTATTAAACTCCAATTATACGTACGAGTATATCAATTTATTGGGAAACATGTTATTTCAATTGTTGTTTTTAGTGTGTGTTGTGCAGAAATAACAGAGGATTCGAGCATGTTAGCGGTGGGTTTTAACGACTCGATTATCAAAGTGTACACTCTGGTGCCGCAAAAACTAAAAGCGATGAAATGCGTCGATAAGTTACAAGAAGTGAATATTGAGGCTGAAGATGTTTTGGTAAGGACACTTATTATTTTCTAAGTCTTTTGGAATCGCTTTTTTGTCCTCTATCTGAAAAAATTTCATTATATTTCAACAACAGTTTTCTTACAATAGAAAAGAAAAGATACCTATACTTATACTATGCATACAATTATAAATGACTGTCAAAATAATATGACTGCAGTAAAAAAGTATTCAAAACATGCATAGTATAAAGCTTTCAATATATCAGTTTGTATTTGTCTCATTTGAAGAATTCTTAAGCAGTAACATATTCCAACTAGTTTTTTTATTGAGGTCTGCAATGTGATTTTTCCAGTTTACTTGATTGTCTAAAATGTACCCTAACAGACAGGGTTATATTCATTTGTACTGCTATTATATTGGACTCAAATACTAAATTTTCTAGGGTTGTAATTTGCTTTTGAAAAGTTTATTTGTCAATTTCTTAAATCACTGTGTTAATTTGTTCTTTTTGTTTTACAAGGAAAAATGTTTCATCGGCAAACATAATGACATCTGCATAAAGGAAAAACGTTGATAGACAAGAAAATTAAAGTTGGTTTCAGGATCGACCTTTGTCCTCACCCCTGAGTGTATTTGCACACAGTAAATTTGTCCATTTTTAATATAGTTTTCTTACCAAATGGCAGTAGTAATGAGTGAGGGTATTGATACTAAAAACCGTTATTTAAAGACTATTATGGATAAAAAAGATACATTTATAAGCAGTTGACTTATTAGATCTTAATTTCATGATAAATATCAAATTTAAAATCATGGAGAGTAATAATCGAGATTCTTTACCCACCCCTTAGTTTCGAACTATATTAATTTTACATATATGGCACCTTATTATTCTTAAATAGGCACGCCTTTTAACGTCGTTATTTCGTATCTACTTAAATTTTTAATTTTGCCCAAGTGTTTCCATCTCTACTGTATTTTTTTAAATTAACAAACCGAGAGTAGTAATTAAATAGGGTATCGATATTTATATCGTTAAATAGACTGTTGATATCCGGTAGTAGATATGGTTTATAGCTGATGGTTTATATCTGAGTGTGTTCCCTCTCATTCCGAAAAAACAAATTCACTATTCTCATTGCTCAATTTTACTCTCTACCTCCGAGATTTTACGTGCGACATTCCTTATTCCGTAGTTAAGAGCTTTTTGAAGTAGCACCTCAGGAAGCTTTTCTGAAATCAGAAGATCACAAGTCCATAGGTGATTTTTCGATTTGTTCGACCAATTAAGCGATGCCATTAGTGATTAAAAGATATTCAAAAGAGTGCCAAAGTTATTTCCAAAAATTTCCATGAAGGAATAAAAACATTGGAGTTGCAAATCAAAAGTTCAAGTTGATGGGCAAAATTGCCTGTAACTCAAAAAACTTTTTCAGATATAAGAAATTAATGGGTGAAAAATTCTGCTTCTTGGAGTAAAACCCTCTTAAATTTATACGATATCGATGGCTTATTTGTAATAGGGCATAAGCCCAAGAAATAAAATTTTCAGGAAACGCAAAAAACGTTTTATGATCAATAAGTAAAAATATAATATGGCAATTTTTGTTATAAGCATATTCTTATTGGCATTTTGCTATTTACAATTATTACTAATTATGATTTTTTTATTTTGTTAAATATTTTTGTGTGATACATCATGTTTGTTTCAATAAAAACGAGAACGTCTCATTTGTTTGTGGCTTACGACAAATTTATTAAATTAAATTCATTTTAAATTAACAAACATCTCTATTACAAACATCGAAGTAAAAAAAATAAAATAAGAACAAAATCAGAAATCTAAAAAACACTTCAACTCTAACATTTTACAACAGAAACTATGTATAGATTTAGTTTTTGAATAAATACACAAAAACTTGTTAAGCAAGAAAAAAATAAAAACAAAGGTGAAAAAATTTAAAAACAAAAAACCACTGGTTAAGAAAACATTTCAATTGGTATAATGTGGAAGAGAATCGTAGAAAGAATGAGTATCAGATGTAAGATGCGTTTTCAATTGCTATAAATGCAACCACTTGGAATGTTTTATCTTTAGTCTGTCTTGGAATAATCTTTGGAATGAACCTGCTTTAATATTACTTTGTTTTGATCTCTGTGGTAACTCTAGTGTATCTGTCATCAAAATTAGTTTTATGGAATATTTTTCCTTCTGATGTGTACTCTAACGATTTTAGATCTGTAACTGTTGGGTCCTTGGCACTTCTTTCCGGCCTAATAGAATTATAGATAAAAGAAGATTTTATATCAAAGTTTAAAAACTGATCATCAAAACGTTTCGGTTTTGTTCGAGCGTCGCGAATAACAGAAATGTATTCACTTGGGAGTTGTATTATACGATGTTTTAATTTTTTTTTTCGATAAGAGCGTGGACAGAGTCACACTCCATTTGCGTGTGACCCTTTTCTAAATATTTCTGTTCAATAATAACATTATGTTCTATTGAAAAAATGCAGTAATGCATTTGACAATATAGCGTTGCGGTTCTGATAGCAACAGCCGTCAGAAAATAAAATTATAGGTTTTTTATCAGTCGAACAATTTTTTTTTAAATGTTTTATAATGCAAGTGGCGAAAATAGATGCACTTAAGTCACCCTCAGTTTCATTCCATAGATAATTTACACAACTATGAGACTCTAAGTTATAAACGGTAAAATTATGAATTTGAAGCGCCCACGTTTAAAAATGGATATAATTTTATCGCTTGTGTATCCATAGTAAATGTGTAAACCTGCTTCTGGATTGCTTCCTTCTTATTTTTCTCTTTTTCACACCTAGCTCCGGTCTTTTTTGCAAAATATATGTTGTAATCATTTTCGGATATTTGCTTGATTTTATAACCATAACACACAACACATTCGTCTTTCTTCGGACGGAAAATTGACAGGTTCATTTCTTCGAAAACGCGATAAAAAGGAAAAAGTGTATACGGTTCTACATTGTTTTCCACACAATGATCCTGGTACATTTTGTAAAGTTGAGCTTTTCTTTGAAATGTTTGCTCCAAGTAAACTTTAGAACTGGCTTTTCTACAATAATGAGATGGTTCTTTTGGCAAATTATTTAAAAACGTCTTCAGGTGATTCATTCTTTTATTTTGTTCAGGATTTAAATCGGCACACGCCCCGTTTTCTACTATTCCCAAACAGCTTTTTTTCAACCAACTATATACCATTTTTTCTTTCAGTCCCAAGGTACCCAAAAACATTCGTTTGCATACCTGTAGTATTTCATTCCTTACTTTTAATTGGTAAATATATGTGCTAGATCTCCTAGAGGGACCAGCAGTGTAACATCGTTTTTTTGGTTTTATATCAACTAAAGAGCAGACATACATTTTTTTCTCGGCCCAGGATAAACTCCAAAATTTAAAAAAATTATTTCAATAGAGATCTTGCTACAGTAACGTTTGTTTCTTAAACAGTAATCGGAGTTACAAAGTATTGACTCTCTCGAAGGTCGCTGTACATTATGGCTTACTCTTCCATCTTTGGTTCTATTGTATCCTAAATAACTCTCATCTTTCATTCTTTTAATTTTATTCTTCTCTCTTTGCCAATTTTGCGGTCGTGATCTTTTTGATCTGTTTATTGGAACTTTTTCTTTTGAATTATTTTCTTCATGGCTGTCGGGAGTTATTTCACTAGCATTCCGTGAGGGGGCATTAATGGCTTGTTCATCATCCATTTCATCTTCACTGTTTTCATCAGATAATGTCATGTTGTAGTCTGGATCATCACTATCAGATAGTGGTAACTCTACATTCTCTAGGGCTGATCTCTAAAATATTCTGTAGACAGACATTCCCCATCTGTATTTAAACATTTTTCTTCTGTAGTATTTAGTGGATTAAAAATGTCATTTATAACAGCTTCAATAATATTTCTATTATCAAAACATTGCAGGTCTGTATTGAGTTCGTTAAAAGGTGAAATATTATAACTTTCGCTGGGAATATCTACATTTCAATAAATTGTGTCAGGATTTTTACTAGAAACATCCAAGGAATCACATCGAATTGTACATTCTCAAAAATGAGACCTGTATCCACTATCTCCTCTATATCAGTTTCAGTAGGAGGTACGTTTTCTTGGTTTTCTACATTATCCAAGATTTCACAAGAGATTCAGTTAACACAAGAAGTTTGTGCATTATCTTTCTGCTTTTTGTTCTATTGCCAATTTAAGAATGTTCTAACTTCAGGTTGACATTTTTCTAGAAACAAAGAGCACTGTTAATTACTTTCATGTAGCCCCATAGAGATATCCCACCGTTAACTCGGGGCTAAAAAAATGCAATTTGCAGTGTAATTTTTGTTAAATCTCTCTCTGTGATAAAATTACTAAAATCAAAATTATAGTAATTGTCGACAAACAGGTAAGCGCATAGGGATACTGAGGCGAGTAGAAGTAATTCTAATAGCGTGTGTTTGTAAAGTATTAGTACAAAAACCTAAACGTGCCACTGGAATTACGTCTACTCGTCGTAGCTTCCCTATGCGCTCATCTTTTAGTCGAGAATTACCATCAGTAACTTGGTCGCAATCTATAATAATTGCTGAAACGAAATCTAATTTCGGTTAACTTTCATAAAAAAACAATTTTTGAATACGCACTTTTACTATAAAAATATGAAACAAAGTTTAAAGGGACCTATTATTACGTCCTCTTAGATTTAATGGCAGTTTAATTATACAGCCAAATTTTAAAGATAATATAATAAGACGTATCCCAAAAAATTACACTATAAACTTTTCATGCAATAGGACGTATCCGCAAAATGGTTTAAATAACTTACCTGATGTAGATTATTTTATGAGAGACTTAGGTTTATTTCACTGTTATTCTATATCGTTAATAATAGTATTTTTAAACTATAAATAACAAAAATAACACCTTAAAACTCAACTTAGTTTGGTGGTATAGACCGGCGTGGAAGCTGCATAAGAGAACTGTGGTTTACGCGTTATTGCAACTAGAAATATTTCGCGTGCCTTACGTCAAATTACTACACAAAAAAAATTTAGATTCTGGCTTTCCAGAGGCTTACGCGGTTTTGTGGGTCGATGTCAAATGTGTTTGTTTACATAGTAACCTTTAAGGCGGGATTTTTGAAAATTTGTGGGTTACGTCTTATTACAAATAAGCCATCGATATTATGTTTCATTAAAATTTTCATAGAAAGTTAGCAACAAGAAGTATCTCAACCAAAACCGCTTTAACAATCCAAAAATTTAACCTAAAACCATGTTTTTAACTTCAAATGCATCCTCAAGAACTGCCCTATTATAACCGAATAAAAAAATCTCGATATTAACGTTTTGTAGGTTAGGATGATGGACGAGCGATCCGGAGAATCGTCCAGAAGTCTCTGCGGCCACGGAGGTCCCGTATATTCGGTGGCGTTTTCTCCCGATCGGACTCTTTTATTGAGCGCCTCAGAAGATACCACTATAAGGTAAAAGAGTATAGAAAAAAAATCATAATTTAAGATGTGTTCTTTTAATTTAGGTTGTGGAGCCTGCAAATTTGGACCTGCCTGGTCGTGTACAAGGGCCACATGTTTCCCGTGTGGGACGTTAAATTCTCGCCGCTCGGTTACTATTTCGCTTCGGCTTCCTATGATAAAACCGCACGTCTCTGGGCTACGGATCACTATCAACCTTTAAGGATTTTTGCTGGACATTTTTCAGATGTTGAGGTAATTTTTATGTTCTTTCTGTTTTTTATTTTTATGCATTAACGTCCTTAACTAGGTTGTTTCAGTCTGAGGCGTTTTTATGCCCTTTAAAACACTTTTAAATTGTTGTTGATTGTTATTTGTTGTCTTTACTGTTGTTACCCAGCATAGTAGTTGTTTGGAAAACACATTCCAAACACGTTAAACCCCAAATAAAATTGTGCCGCCACTGTGTTTTAGACAAAGAAATCTTTTACGTATGTTCGTCCCTCTTTAACACAATCAGACCGCCAAATTCCCGAAATTGGGGCGAATTAGAAGCGGCGCGGACAAGTACGTAACGATTTACGGCAGCCCCCGTCCCCCGTCGCGAGAGTCACATTTCACACTCGCTCGAAGACACACTCTTGTTTCTAGCTCAAATTTTCCTCTCGCCACAAATTGTCAAGTGACAATTATTTGCTCTAATTGCAATTTATATATTTTATTTGCTCTTAATCGTTATGATAACGATTTTTATATTAAACCTATATATTTTTATGCGAAATGTGCTCAATTTAAGTACCATTTTATGTGCAAAAATAACTGTACGATAGTTATTTTTGGCTCGGTAATTAAACCAATTCATAACATAAGACGACGTAAGACGTCTCGTTAATTGTGTCTGATGGTGATGGCTGCTGCTCGTGGTACCTGTGCATTGATACTTACCTGTTCTGGGTTCCGATGGTGAGAAAACCATACAAGGTAACCTTTTAAGTTTATTGTATTGTATGGCTGACCAATCTACTCAGATTTTATAATGTTACGTGTAATTAATGTAAAGTACCTACAAAACAATAACATTCAGTGTAGTGCTTGCCTGATTTAAACCTAGAGTTTACTGGTGGATTAGTGTCTCAATAAGTGTTATAGAAATAAAGAGACAGTTTTTCCTTCGCTCTCCTTATATTTAAATTAAATTGAAATATAACTTGATACCAAATTCATGTAAAAAAGGGTATCAAATTTTGCTGGTATTTTTGATAATTTGTTTTGTTGTATATTAATAATTTTACTGTTGTTATTTTAGTTAAGAAAGCATGAATGGATGAGCGCATGACTTAAATTTAAGATTATTTGTTTTCCTTGAAATACACCCCAGTTTTCTTATTTTAACACCGAGTGGATGACTACAGAGATATTTATTTTACAACAAATAAATATTCTCACAAATGTAATTATTTTGTGTTTTATTTACTAGTTGCAGTCTAGCCTAAATAAAGGTAAACAAGCTCGGGGTTTTGGTTAAAATATACCCGAATAAAATTAGACTTGATCCGGTTGCCTCTGGTAAAAAAGTTCTTCTATTTGTACATTCAAAATAGAACTCCTACGGTAGTAGTGGCGGAGCAGATACGAAAATTTGATTTGTCCACTCTAGTAGTAATTTAAAAAAATAAATTCCTATTAAGCCAATGTAATAACGGTGGCTTAGGATTCTTTACACTGAATGTTAAAAAAAAAAGGAAATAACTTAAAAACTGATAGAGTTACATGAAATAAACTAGAGTACCTTTTTTGATTCAAAATTAAACTGCCTTAGATTTTCTAGTCGTTTTAGCCATAACTGATTAGGCAAAAAAGATATAACCTAAGTAACAGGGTGTAACTAACGCTCTGTATAAATAATGCTAAATTCACCACAAAATTCGTCGCCAAGTCGCCAATTTTTAAGACGATACTGCTTAAAAATCACAAAATTATGAAGAAATTTCAAATGAAAATTCCAACTTTAAATACCCTGTATCTCGTAAACCTGCAAAATTTGTATAAGAGATGTTAAGTTCAATCGCCATATTTTGGTGTGTAGTATCTCCAGTTCAGAGATTGCCCATTTTTAATTTATCTACTTTATACTTTCTATAATTGACCTTAAACTGTCAAGAAAAATATCGTACCGTTCATGTAAATTATTATTAATATATTTCTGACACATTTTATTAATAGGGGATTTAAACAAAATATTAGCGGAATTTACGTAAAGTAAATGCCTAGAGTTTATTCTTGGTACCTTGGAAAATTTAATCCAGCTAAAAGGGTGAGACAGTCAATTTTATGGAAAGAATTTCTCCAAAGAGACTCTTCAAACCTCTGGCCGAAAAGACACCTTTCTCTCTAAACCAGAGATACTTTATAAACTTGCGCTGAATGCGCTCAATATCATCTATCAGGTACCAAATTACAGATCTTAATCAGAATTAGAGATATTAATATTTTCAAAATGCCGACAATTTCGATAAATAAAACCCAACAATTTGGCAGAATCAGAAACTATTTTTGCTACATGATTGGCGAAACCTATAATTTCGCATCATAAGTAATTCTCAGATCGATTTGGTTAACACAACATTATTTGCTCTATAGTTAAAACTGATCTCTAGTTTAATCTATAGGTTGCTCTATAGTTTGAATTGAAAAGCTGATAATGGGTGCATGCCATTGCACCAATTTTTTACTTTATTAAGATTTACCTCAAGGAATTCGCAATCGTCTTCAGTTTTTATCTGGTATAGTTGTGATTTTTGTAAATTGGACAATTATTGTCCGTTGAAAGATTTATAAATAAATAAATAAGTCCGGTAATAAACAAATTACTAACCAACCTTTCAGATTCCTCCTTGAATTTTTGATCGAGTTTAAAAATAATATTCTGTTTCTTTCGTTCCTTCCAGTGCATCCAATTCCATCCGAACTCGAACTACTTGGCGACCGGTTCTAGCGACCGAAGGGTCTGCCTGTGGGACATCACCACCGGCAACCACGTCCGTTTAATGACCGGCCACAAACAGCCGATCCAGGCGTTGGCGTTCAGCGTTTGCGGCCGTTTTTTGGCATCGGCCGGTGCGGATTGTCGCGTTTTAATATGGGACCTCGCCCACGGACATTTGGTCGCCGAACTGACCGGACACGAGAAAACCGTCCATTGTTTGGCGTTCAGTCGGTGCGGGAACGTGCTGGTGTCCGGCTCGTTGGACTGTTCGTTGCGGTTGTGGCATTTCACGAAATTGGCCGAGGACAGCAGCTCGGAGGACGTCAACATCTCGCATAATCCGGACGTGAAGGTCGGCGAGAATTATTTGCTCAGGACGTTCCAAACGAAGAACTCGCCTTTAATTAATTTACATTTTACCAGGAGGAATTTGATGATTGCGGTCGCGGTGTTTAATGGGGTCGCTAGTTAATGGATAGTATTTAATAAAGATTTATGTATGTACGCAAAGGAGTGCTTTTTTTGACTCATAGAATGGCCGGCAAGATTTCCGGATTCGTTACGGTATTATGGTGATTTTTTTATTAATGCCTTAGAAAAAAAATTATAATTAACTACCAAGGTATGACAAAGAAAAGACTGTATTTACACTAAATATCGTTCCGACTTTGTCTAGCTCACTTGCTAAGTAGTAGGAACGAATCAGCAAAACCAATTTTAGGAAAAGTATAGTTTGTGTAATATCAATTATTTTAATAATTACTCCTCAAGGAAATTGGACGAAATTTTAATGTTATTTAAAAAAAAGAGAAATCTCTTTAAGAAGGAAATGTAAAGTTAGGTAAAGATTTAGCCATTTATTCCTTTCAAAAGTTATAGATCAATTTATCTTGCACAAACTAAAGTGTTGGAACAATATCTGACAGGGATACAGTCTTTTCTTATTATTACCTAGTAGTTGGGTATACGTCCTTTTCTAATACACTAACTTCCTATTTGTAACATTAATTTACTAGTACGGTATTTAAACAGTTTAGTTGAAAAAAGTGTATTATTTCTTCCAGGCACTTTATTTATTTGTTTACCGAAAAACCCCATTAACAGATAACAAATATCAAAATATTATCATATTGAAAAACTGAAAATAAGTATTTTAATTTGATCATCCCGACGCTTATATATATTTTCAAAAGCATTTTTTAGGTTTATAGATTTATTATTGTTTAAACTTTCATTACAATAATTGTTCGATAATACATGAATATCCTTTTCAGCAGTTAAGGTTATATAAGCCGTTTAGTTTATACGTGTTTTTTCGTTTAACCATTTTTGAATAATGAGTTAATGCAATTTCTTATTTCTTCCAGGCAGTTGAATCCTGGAGTGCCTTGAAGAATTTTTCGGATTTCACATACATATTATACTAGGCCTGACTTAGGCCACTTATACTTAGCTTTTAACTTTTACTTATACTTAGGCCTCCTTTTTTCCAGTTTTATATAATGTAAATTCAAAAGTATTTTTTGTTTGTGTTTTCACACTTTATCTTAATTTTTATATCCCATATTTTTGCAGATTACATAAAAATCCCTTTTCAGCAGTTATGATAATTCTTAATTTCTTCCAAGCAGTTGAGGCAAAGAGATACTTTTAGGTTTTTTTTTCAATAAATCTCGCTGGGTCTATATGTTTCCTTTTTTAATCAATTTTGATGTATGAGTTTATGGAATTTTTTAATATCTTCCAGGCAGGTGAATCCAGAAGGTTCCTGGATGAATAAAAATATTTCTAGAGACTAACCAAATATAAAAACAATGAAACCGTCACTTTACGCCCAGTTTTATAACTATTTTCCAAAGCGTTTTTTGTGGTTTCTCAGTTTTCTTATTTAATTTTATTATTGTTTTTATACCTTACTTTTCGTTATTCTACTTTGATTTTAATTAACGCAATTCTTGGATATAACTTAACTTTTCAGTAGTTAGGGTAATTTTTGATTTTTTACAGGGAATTGAATATAGTAGTGCCTGGACAAATAAACATATTTTTTCAAAGCAGGCAAACATTAAATCAGGAAAATCAAAAATCGGTATAACAATTCCTTACTCTATTACATCAAACATGTATAAACCATTTCGAACAATTGTGATTTTATCGAGTCACCATGTTGTAATAGAAAAGATCAAATTGAAATTGCTATACCAAGTATATTCCAGATTTGAACTTTGCGGTGTCCATAGTTGGACACTCCATTTTACCATTAAGAAAATTGTATACAAATTTTAATCCAGCACGAGGCCTGCGATCTTATATAAAGGTGACAAATTGAATTGACTTTCTATTTCTCTATAGTTGATTTACTAGGATCAAATTAACTATATACAGGTAACATGAACACAAAAAAACCAACCCTAGTTCATACTACCGATTGTTCACATTATGGGATGAGGATGATTATTAAGTTTTTTTTTCTTGTAAAGAGACTAAATTATAAGTTTCAAGCCTTTGTTTATTTATTTAGTATGTATTATTTATAATACCTATGTATTAAAAAATACCTACAAAATTTATTTAAAAAAAGAAGTAATTTTTAATTGCTTCGGTTTAGATATTTTATTTATAATTACAGCTTTTTCATAAAGTGTTTTAAGGCATAAAATGTCGTCAATAGTAACAAAGTTTTCTTGTGCCCATTGCATGCATAGCTTTAATGGCTTCAGAATATCTTATTTTAGGCTTTGGATCTTCAATGACCTGACAGTCGTCTTCTTCTTCCGAATTATCATTTGGATCATCATTAAGGTTAATGCCAGCATCATCCTTATTCCATTCAGTGATATCGTTTGTCGTATATTCAGCCTATAACAAAATTGTATTTAAAGGTATGGAATCTTTATTTGTATATTCTGTATTTTTTGACAGTACAGGATACCAACATTTAGATAAGGTTCTCGGTGTAATTTTTTTCCAAGCACTATGCAAATTCAACATGGCGTCTTTTAGTGTAAGTTTTTTTAATGAATCGATTACATGTTCATCAGTTGCCACAACTGAAGTTAGCAAACTCTTCCTGTAATATAGTTTTGTGAGTCTCAGAGCGTTTTGATCCATCGGCTGGATTAGCGGGGTCACATTAGGAGGCATAAACATAGCAAATATGTTTTTAATGTGTCTGCTGGAGGATGGGAAGGAGCGTTATCTAAAAGTAGAATAGCTTTCAGTGGAAGATGTTGTTCTTTTAGATACTGCTTCACCTAAAATCACTCAAAAATGGAAAATGGATTTAATGGTTATGATTAAAATCATTTACTTCTGGAACAAAGTGGTAAAAAAACCAATCCTTAAATATCTCTGCAGTCATCCATGCGTTTTTGGAATTTTTATAAATGACCGGATTTCTAAGGTGCTTAAAACAGCGGGGATTTTTTGATTTTCCAAGCACCAGCGGTTTTAATTTGAAACAACCTGTAGCATTTGCACATCCTAAGAAGGACACCCGTTGTTTTGCAATTTTCATTCCTGGAGCCGTTTTTTCAGCAATCGAAACATATGTTTTATCTGGGAGAAGTTTCCAGTACAACCCCGTTTCATCGGCATTAAAAAGTTGATTTTCCGTTATTCCAAGCTCATCAATAACTTTTTTAATGGTTCTTTAAACGGCCCAACCAGTTCCGGCTGAGATGATAATTTCTCACCGGATATTTTTAGAAATCGTATTCCATGACGGACTTTAAAACGTTACAGCCATCCATCACTTGCACTAAACTTCATTGTCGCAGGATATACATTTCCAAAAATTCTGATTGCTTTTTGTTTTAATATATCGCTGCTTATTGAAAGATTTTTTTCTCTTTGAGTACAACTGTTTTTCCATTTCTGGGTACTCACAAGATTTTAACGTACACTTTTTGTTTGGTCCTAATGAGTTGGTTACCCTTTCAAGAATCTTCTCCCTTTTCTTCTTGATCGAACAAATTGTTGATTTAGCAACTTCATATTTTCTAGCCAGTATAGTAACTGACACACCTTTTCGATGTTCTTGAATATTTGCTTTTTGTTGTAGAGTAAGAGCCTTGTTTTTGACAGTTTTGTCCATTTTGAGAATCGTGCAAAGAAAGGTTGTTACCGAATTTATTACTCAGGCGTTTAAAGTCAACTGAAGAATAAAAGCCATATAAACGCCGTGAACCATGCAAACATACGACGACAAGTCAAAAACCAGCGAGACAGTCAAAATATTACTGGCATATTGGCTCAAAAATCGTTTAAAAACGTATTGTTTAATTGAGGAGTGTTATTTCAAAAAGGGACATGGCCACAAAAGTTCAAAATACGTTTTGTACTGATTTTTCTATCTTTTCTATCATTCCTATCGACTAACCCCTTCAAATCGTTTCAAAAAAATACATGTCCCCGTTAAATTCCCATATGAAGGTGTTGTGTTCGATCAAAACTAGACATGTCCGCGGGTCAGTGGAAATTGCTTCAGCTTTACTTAATCATCTAAGGTCCATGAACCTGGAAGTCGTGAGGCTGTTTTGTGATGGTTGCGGGAGCCAAAACAAAAATGCCCATGTTGTTCATATTTTGGCCTATTGGCTTCAGAATGAGTCAATAGTCAATTTCCTAATGAAGTGAAGGAATTGATTATGCATTTCCCCGTGAGAGGCCATTCTTACCTGCCGGCGGACCGAGTGTTTGGACGCGTTGAAAGAAAATTTAAAAAACTTACCATCACTGCCAATCCCGATGAATACATATCAGTATATTCCGAGGTGGGTGAAGTGAAAAATATAGGAGTTGACTGGAAGTTGTATGATATCAAGGAACTTCAGGGGACATACGACAAAGTGCCGGGGATAAAAGATTTTAAAAAGATTTTAATCAAGAAGTTTCCATTAAGAAACAACCAATTTACAATAAAATACAAAGGATCTTCATTTCTTAGATACGAGGACATGTCGAATTCTTACGGGACCTTGTTGAAAAAAACACAGACGGGAAGAAACACAAAATTAAAAGAAAAAAAAATTGAAAATTCAGTTTCAAACGAAAAAAAACTTAATGTGAAGGCGCTTCTTGAAAAACAATTTAATAATTAAGAACTGAAGTGGCAACTATACCTGAGTAATTTTTTTTTTTTTTAATTCTTGAAGAATGTGCAACCGTGGACGCAGCAGCTGAAGAAGGTGAAAATGAAGCAGAAGAGTGCGACTGCTTATAAGCTGACAATGACATACATATTTGAAAAAATATGTTGTATTTTTCATTTAAATAAAAGTTTATGAATAAAAACAGTGCCTAAAATTTATTTATATTTTGTAAACGCGTAAAAACCTAAATTAATAATTTAAAGTTCAAACAAAATGGGACATAAACATTTAGTTCATTCAAAACAAGACATGTCCAAAATTATTTTTGATTTTTCTCTTAACAAAAAAGAAGTATTCAAAACATCTTTTGGAAATATGCTTTTAGGGAGTCAAAGAATTATAATTTATTTTTCTTAATATTTTAGCTCTAAAGGTCTCTTTCTGAAACGTTTTTTTCGTTTTTCTCAAAATTATAAAAAGTGGACATGTCCTTTTTTGAATAAACACTCCTCAATTGTTCGCATCATCGAGTAGACTTCTGTTCACACTATAGAGTACCTAATACAAAAAATATTTGATTCACAAAACCGAGTGTTTACGCCACCGAGCTTATACTAGACAAACTCCAAAAAATTGGATGTTGTAATTGTATGCTGAATGCCTTAGACCTAACTAAGGAACAATAAATATCATTTTAATTAATTGTATACACAAAAAAATTCTTGCAGCTTCTAATTATAATGGCTAGCCTCTTTGGCGATTTTATAATTTGTCAGTATATGATAATTTCAGTGTTTCACCATGCTATAATTGCCAAGGATTTAAGCTTGTGGAAATCATGCTGGAAAACATAGTACGATTTAAAAGTGTAAATAAATTGCCAACTATAAGTACAAGTTTCAACTTAAAAGCTCTCCACCCAGTTGAGGGTTTTACCACTAAAGGCACCAGAATTTATTTCAAATACCTGGAATTGGTTTCACTTTTTCCCTCTCTACAATCTTTGAATCTATCTCTTGTCTTGTTTATTATACTAAACTTTTTAAATAATTAAGTTAAATGATGAGTTGTGGGACAATAATATGTGCAATCAAGTTCACTAGCTAAAAAATCTATGTTTAAGTTTCTATCCACTAAAATGGTTGTATCATAAATAGTAGTAGAGTTATTCACAGCTAACTTACGTAATTTTCATTTATTGATAATTGATATTCATATTATTGGAAATGAATGATGCAATTCAATTTCTTATTTATTTAAATATTTTTTGATAAAATAAGGAATAAAACAAGAAAACTTAACGATGTAGATTTTGCGTCAGTTACATTTAAAAAGTAAAATATGGCACAAATAAATAAAAAATAAATACAATATGTTACAAAAAAGTCTAGACTACCTAAAACCTAAAATATTAGAGCAGTCACAAAACGAGGGACTTAAAACTAAATAAATTTAAAACATTTCTGCTTGTCGTGCGGTATTCGGGTCTTAAATAAGATGGAGTCCGCCCTGTATTGCGTGTTCAATAACGGTGTATACCCGAAAACCTTGTAACAAAATGGAAACGTTACATACCTATACTTTGAAAGAGAGTTTGACTCACCTGCGTAAAAAAATTAATACACTTGTGCCGCTCCTGAAAGTGAGTGTCGTCCTCGCTCAAACTCTGCGGACACCCGGGACACCGGAACGTCCAACGGGAGGTCACCTTGACGGGCGGTTTCTGCGTAATATGACTCACTAGGAAATTCATCGCGATGTCCTCGCAGTTCATGTACTCGTCCACTTTGTCCCTTATGGCTTGCGGCAACCATTTCCAGTACAGGTGCAAGTAGTGTCGATGTAGAAAGGCCGCACCTAATAAAATAAGGTTTCAATAATATCCCGGTAAGTCCTAGAACATTTCTGTGATATCCCAGGGAACACTTGTGCTATCAAAGTAGAGATTCTTAGAGACTATATATTTATTTGACACAAAAACATCCAATTACAGAGTAAGAAAGCAGCATCTAAAGAAAATCTATTTTAGCATAGACTTCTTTTCTAGACTACAAAGAAACTGTAGCGGAACGACCTCTACCTTTGCTATAGTTTGTTCTTGTAGAATATCGGACGCTAGACTTAAATATTTTCTTTATTTGTGGAAACGTATGACATTCTCTAAACTCCGTGATTCTTTTTTTATTATAAGGTAGGGTTACAACTGTCCTGTTTCTTAGCTAGCAATTTATATTATCTTTATTCTATTTTTTTCTTCCTTTCTTCTTAAGTTATTTTCTACCATTAATAGTCTTTTCTCGCTCCTGTTTGTGTCCAAATATTTTATGTCTTTTTTTTGCAATTTTTTATTGTCTTTAAATTCAAACCTATTTGCAAGTTTTAGTACAAATTAGAAGCTAAAAGGCGCCTGATTAGCCTTTTAAAACTAACCTACAGTGGTACTTTTCCTTTCATTAAACTCTTACTCATGCTCTATTAGGATTGGCTTTAATAAACATATATATTAATACAAACTAAGAAAAAGATGAAGCAAACATCTCTGTTATGTACGCTTTAACTCTAAATTAAAAATTATTCTAACGTAGTATAGGCGGAAAATGATTAGTTATGACCACGAACTTAATAAATATACCTAGACTGCTAATGCATATGGCCACGATACTCAAAAATGACCAATGTCTTGTCGCCGCCATTTTTATAGTATAGGTTGTTAGTTGAAATGTAATCTGTGTAGGTCTAGGCCTGATGATGCTCCAATAGGAGCGAAACACGTGTAGCTTTTAAAAAATTATATGGATTTGATGAGACCGTGACTTTGTGTTCTTACCTTTGTTTTGTTTTTTATTTTTATAGTGGTTGTGTCCTTTTGATGTTGGTCACTCTGAACATTTTCAGTGTTGCTAACAAAAAAATATATTAAATAACGGTAATGAAGTTGACAACGCTGACGTTTGAGTATAGCGGATTGCCTAGTTTTTGGCGATTTGTAAACGGCGCTTGGGTATATCGTCTACAACAGGCAATATAGCTTCCTCCTTATTTAATTCGTGGATAATGTATCACCATCCTTATTTAAACGTATTTGGTTCACTGTTTAAGTATCTGTAGCACCGAATTAAGTATCTGTATGTGTTGTTTATGATGGAATGATGTATAGAGTTGTTTATTATTACTAAGTAAACCCTTGCTAATGACAAACCTTCATAAAGTCATCTATATTTTAATTTTCACAGACGTTCGTGGTTATGACCCTTACCTGTTAAAACCATACTCAATTCACAACTATAATTGGAATTATACAACCAGCCGTTTTTCGTGTTTAAATCCCAAGCGTGAAAACGTCCCGGGAAGCCGACGATTCGGTCCCGGTGTTCCCGCCACACCCGGAACCCGAACAAAATCTCGTCGTGTCTCAAATGCGCGTCATCGTCCACCGATAAGATCGCTTCCGTTTCCAAGTTATCCAGGGGCAAAAATCGATTGTTCAACGAATTCCGGGCCGCTTTGACGACGCGCACCGGCGCCCCGATGTCCGGCCATTTCAATTCGGGACTGGGCAAACGGGGCGAGTTCCATATCACCACCACCGAATGCAAATAAGGGAGACCCCGTAATCTCGCGATCGAGTCGAGAAGAACCTGCTCCCGCTCGTACGTCAACAGGAGAATCGTGAATTGTTCCCGCGGGTTGTTTCCTCCGAGGGATTCGGAGAATTCTTTGCCTGCACCGCCCGCTCCGCCCGCTATCGGACGGAAACCGCGTTCTGAACCGATGAATTTTGCGTCGGAGGGGAGCAGAGGGTCCATGGGTAGAGCCGGATAAAGTCTGGAAACGGTTACTTTTTCACTAAAGGTTTATTTCTGCTTTTTTCACTTTTACCTGAAAGGATCTCCCCAATCGTTCCAGATCTGATGGCCCTGCGTCAAGCCCAAACTGAAATTCCTCCTAAAAGCGGGACTGTCATAGGGAGGCTCCAACGGGCCCAGACTCTCCTCCTGTTCCACGTCTCCGACCGCGGGCACCGTCAGAGGCTGAAAAGTGTCGTTAAAGACGTTGATCGCGGCCACCGTGTCCGCCGGTAAAGCGGGAATGTTCAATCGATCTCTCAATACGGCCACGATCGTGTCCAACGTACTCTGGACCGACGCTAGATAGCGTTCCCAGACCAGTCTGCCCTGTTTTCTGAACAGGAGGATGTCTTCGTCTGGGATGGTGCGCAGTAAGAAGTGAAGTTCCGTCACTCGGGCTTTTGGGACGAATAAAACCACCCGTTTCCACTGGATTACTTCGTCGTAGGCCAGTTTCACTTGGTCGCCGCCTAAGATGACCGGGACGGCCCCTAAATAACCATAAAAGTCGATTTTCCATCACCATACAATACGCAGGTTATTAGAGAATTTTAAGAAAGAGCTGGAATACAAATATTGTAAAGATTGACGGATTTGTTTTAATAATACGTAGATTTATATAAATTGTACCCAAGATAAGATTGTCTATTATAGGGATCTTTCTTATAAATAATAAGATTTGTAATTGTATGTCAAAATTATGTTTCTATTCAAATAATTTAAAGTTGGTTGATTTACACAATACATTTTAAGTTACTCATTACTTTAGAAATAGTATTTATCTTAATTCCAGACGGTACTTGGCAAAACTGATCTATGAACAGTGATTTATAGTAACACCACATAAATGCATCATATTTCGCCAGAATATTTAGAGATTACTAAATGTTGTTCTAGTGCTGTTTCTTCTACATAAATCTGAGAGAGGTTTTTAGAAGAACCATGCAATCCATACCACCTACACATAGTACTATGGGTAAATAATCGTTCTTAGTTAAGAATATCTGTACATATTTTAACATATATAAAACGATCTGTTGTCAAACAGAACTACTGAAGTAGCAAAACACAAACAAGTTACAAAATAATTAAATATTTTGAGTTTATTTTTGAGTAGGACGTTGAAACTTTACAGATCGTTAAAGTTAATGTTTTGCTACTTGATGTTTTTCGAATGAACCTTCTAAGTTGAATAGAACAGGAATTGGGCCTCGAAACACAAGTTATATGGGTTAAAAAAAACCAAAATTGAATTGAAACTTTGTTGTCAAAAATTGTTAAAATTAATGAATAATGGAGAGATCGCTACGGCGTTATTCTGTAATTTCCGAGGGTTTTGATCGCGTGGAAACTTTACTAAAAAAGTGTTTGATTTAATTTGATTTGTATAAATAAATCAGTACATCCCAAAAAGTAGAAATTCTATTTTAAAACTAACCTGATCTCAAGGCTTCATAGATCCTGGCCTGCAATAACGTAGTAGACAAATAATCCGTAGAACTGGGGGCAAAAACCAACGCGAAAGTCGATTCTTTCAGTACGGCCCTGCGACTGCTATCGGTACCGCACAAAGCCCAATCCTGGGGCCCAGTATTCATCGTATCGTCGCTAGCTGGATTACATTCGAACTCGAACAAGAACTTATCCGAGGTATGCGTGTTCAGCAACTCCTTTAAGTGCTAAAATGTACAAAAATGTATCGGAAAAATCTCTTATTCTAATCACTGCTTACACTGAAAAAACACTCTAATATAATAAATAATAAGGCTTTTTTATTTATCCTGTAAAAATAAAATTTTATTTATTTAATTATGCTTCTGACAATTAGGGAGAAATAATTGATGCTATTACAAATATTCTATTCAGACCATATCAAAATAGTATTAAATGAAAATATCTTGGTAATATGCAAATGATTCTATATATAGTTAAAACTAATGGAAATCTGTACATGGTTCTTTGAAAATAAGATTAATTATTGTATTAAAAGTGTCTTATAATGAAATAACATTGCTGTGTGTTTATTGCCAATAAGGATAACAAAGTATAAATATGGGTAATTCAAATTTGTGTGTACCTACTTAGTTTTATTTTTTTTGTTCATTTTATATTCAGAAAAAATTATTTAACATTTAAATAAAATGAATAGTTTTTAAATAAATCAAATTCAAGGTTGACCAATTTTCAGAAAAAGTAACCATAAACATGCCACTTTTAGCCGAATTTTAGTAAAATTTATTTTAAATCGAGCGGTTTTTTATTGGAAACAAAAAACACCCTATGAACATTTCAATAAAATTAATAGTTTTTAAATAAATTTGTTCAAACCCGAGGTTGACCAATTTTCTTAAACAATGACCATAATATGCCAATTTTGAGTCGATTTCGATGAAATTTGGTTTAAATTAAAGGGCTTTTAATGAAAAACAAAAAAGGTCTCCATGAAAATTTTCATAAAACTAATAGTTTTTGAATGAAAATATTAATAAAATGCATAGTTTTTAGATTAATTTGTTCTAAGTCAAGGTTGGCCAATATACCAAAAAAATGACCAAGTTTATGATGAAGTTTAATTTAAATTGATTAGTTTTTAATTGGGAACAAAAAAGGTCCTTATGAAAATTTTGATAAGATTAGTAGTTTTTGAATGGACAACGTTTGTTTATTCCAAGTCGAAGTTCGCGAACTTTCCTAAAAGAATGGCCATAATTAAGCTAATTTTAGCCCAACTTTAATGAATTTTTTTTAAAATTCAACAGTTTTTAATTGGAAAAAAAACTTCTTTATGAAAATACTGGTAAAGTTAATAGTGTTTGAACGAATTTATTCCCAGTCAACGTTTTCTTGACTTGGAATAGATTCATTTAACAATTCACAAGTTTCCTGCAAAAATATGACAATTTTGACCTGATTTTTAAAGTTTTTGTTTAATTAAAGAATTTTTATTGGGGAACAAAAAGGTTCCTTTTAAAAATTTTGATAAAAATCAATACGTTTGTTTATACCAAGACATGGGATGAAGAAGATTTGATACCCCTGCATGCTTTACGAGAAGAAATATGTGATTCTATTTTGTCAGATGAAGGACCTGATCTAGTGGAGTTAGTGAACAAAGTGAATCGTGCTGATAATCCGATAGATAAAACAGAAGTTGAAAAATGGGCAAGAGGTGATGACGAGGAAAATTTAGATAGAGATCTTAGAAGATGATGAGGAGGATGAACTTATACAGAAAATGTCCAGCAAAGAAGCGGTGATCTCATTTGATAAGTGTCTACGTTGGGTGGAAGAGAATGAATTGCCACTGCATGAAGTGATCCTTCTAAGAAGAATTCGACAGAAGGCTGTCGATCTAAGCATCAAAAAATCTGTTCAAAGAACTCTTCAAAGACAATTTTATTCAAAGAAAATATTAAGAGGCAATGAAGTATGTCCATTTATGTATGCAGTTAACTGGTTTGTTTAAAAATCGTAATTGAGGGGGTCAGAAGCCAAGGGGTCCAAGTGACATTTTTTCAGAAATCGATCTAAGTGTAAAAACTGAATGGTGAAACATTATTTTATATCATGGCAAAGAGAACTAAGTGCGTTTCAATACTAGTGCTGCTCTCTATGAACTGGTGAGAAAATCAGCAGATTCAGTCGCCCGTATTGTTAATTGGCATAGGGACCTAAGTGCGCTTGAACCCCTTTGCCACTCAAGCAACAGTCATTTAGTAGATTACGCGCGAAGTGGAAGAGGTTAAGTTTTGCAAGTTTTTACAGTTTTTAAGTTGTTTTGAAGTTTTTTTTTAAATCCAAATGGTTACTTCTGATGAAGACCAAAATGGTAAGTTCTCAAAGTGCTATATAATTTGTTGAAATATGTTTTCCTTGACGTTATTTTTTTTTTAATTTTAGATCCGTTTAGTGATAATTTCGATGTTGATATGGACTACGTCCCAAATCAAAATAGTTCACAGTCTTCTTCAGATTCAGAGCTTAGCATAGTACATCTAGCAAGTATATCCAAGAAACGAACACGAAAAATAGCACCGTGGAAGCGATCCGAAGCAAAACTAAAGCGTAACTCTGGCCAATGGTACGTTGGACGGCGGGGTGAAGTTCATGAAGTAAAATCAGTTAAATCAGTACAATCACATTTGTAGATACAAATGTAATGAACATTTTAACGAAGAAGTGCGCATGTCTATATTTCCAGATTTCTAGGATCTCGGAAAGAAACAAAATGGTTGGGACTTGCAAACTTCATTCATTGTTTCATGTGTTTCTAAGCATATTCCTAAACGACCCAATCGACTTGCAGTTTCTCAAACAAAAGTCAGCACAATCATAACGTTGAAAAATTATCGCGTTTGTAAGCAGTTTTTTTTGTGTACGTTGGTTATTCCTCAGAAGAGGTTCTATAACGCTGTCAGTAAACATAAAGAAACAAGAATCGCCCATACAGATCAAAGAGGTCGTCATACTCCTGGAAATAAACTAAGCGAGGACACTATCAATTTAGTGAAAGAGCATATAAATTCCTTTCCTAAGTTTATTAGCCATTATACTAGAAAGGATAACCCAAACCGTAAATATCTATCTCCAGAATTAAATATTTCAAAAATGTATAGTTTGTATAAAGACTTTTGTTCACAACGACGAACAGGTTCTGTAAAAATCAGCAAATACCGTGATATTTTTAACACTCAGTTCAATCTTAGTTTTCACCGGCCTTACACCGACACTTGCTCAACCTGCGATATTTTAAAAATCAAAATGGATGCCCTAATCCAGGTTCTGAAGAAAAGAGAGCCTTACTCCGCGACCACGAGATTCATTTAAGGAAACAAAACAAAGGTAAGAACACAATTTTCTTTTATGAGATCGTGACTTTGTGTTCTTACCTTTGTTTTGTTTTCGTTTGGTCTCTTAGAGAAAAATGGACGATACCTACGATTCTATTCATTTAAGGAAAGTGTCTTGTGTTAAATCCTTGAAGAATCAGGCCACTACCTTAGCTAAAGAATCCTCCCAAACTCGTCGTGCCATATGTTTTGACCAACCCAACCCAACCCAACCCAACTATTACCCATATAGACGCCTTCAGTGACAACTGCGGCGGACAAAATAAAAATTAAAATAAAAATATAGTGAAATTCTGTACCTATATTGTGCAACATACCCACATCAAAAGCGTAGATTATCAATTTCTTGTCTCGGGCCATTCGTTCATGGAGTGTGACCAAGATTTTGCCCTTATAGAAAAATCAAAAAGAAGGCTTACAAACATATTTACTCCTGATGATTGGATCCATTTTGTGGGAGGCGTTAGTCGCAAATTTATTGTAGTTAATTAATTGCAGCCTCAGGACTTTAAGTCAATATCTCCAATGGATAGCTACATGAAACCAAACATTGTAGGCCTTAGTAGTAAGATGCAGTGGTTGCATTTTGAAAAAGCCGAACCTTACAAGATGTTTTATAAAGAAGTCTACAACCAAGAAATCGCATTTAATATAATGGACCTAAAACAAAAAAATACTACTGGACGCCCAAGGAATCAGCCAACCACTTTGCATGTTACCCCACCAAAAATCAAACTGGCCAAGTATCAGAATCTCTTGCAGCTACTACCACAGATGTAAATAGCTCCGCACGAGCTATTTACATCTGTGCTACTACCTTTTGTTTCGCCTGTCCGTCATAAAATTTACAAGGATCTGTTATATGAAGGGAAAATCTCAAGGCTTCAACAACAACAAATTAATGTCACCCAAAAAGAGGATACAGACACTTACAGAAATTTTGAATCCGATGATGATTAATATGTTTTTCTTTATATTGAGTTCACGTTAATTTCTCCATTAGAATAAACATTTTTTTATTTTGGTAAATTGTTATGTATTTTATTTTTAAAGCAAAGGGGTTTGAGTGACTGGCCTATGAGTTTTAACTAGCAAAAAAGCCTTACATAAACCAAATGATGTCTAGAATTTATGAAATGCATTTTGAAACATTAAAATTACAATATTTAATAAAAACAGAAATATAAAATATCACCGAATATTTTTTAATTACCTAAAACTTTAAATCAAACATTCTCAAAACTCTTAATTTGTTACTTGGTCCCCTTGGCTTCTGACCCCCTCAATTATTTTTCTTGTTAGATAAATTTTTACTGAATTTTTTGTTTGATTTCCTGTTAAGTTCATTTTAATTTTGACATATTATGCATTTATGTATGCACATAAGTAAAGATTTTTAAATCCATTATGTACAAATATATTTCATGGTGAGAGTGCATTTATATGGTGAAGAAAGTTATCTATAATCCGAAAGTTTTGGAAACCGAACGGGGTCTGCCAACTTTCTGTTCGGATTATCCATACATTACTGTATTGCAAAATTACGTATATCCCATTCATATTATCAAAGAGTTTTCTGTGTGTGTACCTACCTGTAAAATAAACTGATTCAGCTCCTTATTTTCTTTTTCGAGTGCCTTGTCGTGGCTTGCCAAACGTTTTTCCGTCACGTTCTTATTAAATTTCATTTCGCCCTGAAACGACAGTAAGTACATGCGACGCGCCGGTAACATGTAGGCGCATTCTTGCCATACGTCGCCCCCGGGGGGGCCGAGCACCGGGGATATGATAAGGTCGAAATTCGGTCGGAAATATTCGTAATAAAACGTGGATTGGACTAAAATTGCCCGACCTAAAAGGCACTAAAACAGTAAATATAATTATACAAAGTGTGAAAGGTGTAACCTGTATCGACTTCTGAAAAAACGTCTCCGCTAGTGGCACCCAAATCCCTCCTGGCCAAATTAAGTAGCACGTGATTCCTACCGTCTCCACCCCAATAAGGTAATCGTTTTAACGCATCAGAGTCTAACGGAGTGAGATTCAAATGGTTTCCAACGTTTTCACTCACGTCATCTGTGTCTTTAAGTGCTTCCCCTTAGTAATTAAACTGATTAGTTTTGTTGGTGGTAAGGAGGAGCAACCAACTGCTTACCAACTAGAACTAAATATATACAAGCCTCAACGGGGTTTTGTGTTAAATGCGGATTGTAGCCGAGGACCTGTTTCAGAGTGGTTTTTAGGAAACCATCTACATCCCAACCGTCATTCATTACTGGATGTTGGTCCGGGTCGTAGAGATAAACTGGAAAACCGGATGTCAGTGAACATCTAAAAAATTTGGGAAATTGTTACAACAGTTTAGGCATAAAATGACTCATAATTTTTTTTTATTGCAAATTTTAATGTACGTATTTTCTTCATTCTTTGCTATGACTAGTCATATAAATTGCTGTAAGTTTTTTCCTGTAATTTCTTTTTAATTACCCATATATTCTCTAAATAATATTAATCATAAATTTATTGGCAACAATGTATAGCTTTACAATCATAGTAACATATGTCATATAAATTAAATAAACATATTCACAAATACATAAATTCCTGGATTTCAATCAGAAATCAGAGCACCAAGTTCCAAAACTTCAACTTCATTGTATTGTTTTACTTACCTAAATACTCAATCAGTAATTGGTTCGACATTCATTCTAATATCAATACCCTGTGTTGTATCAAATATATATAATTATAATAGTAACATAAAGACACTTTTTAGGACTTTTAAAGACACTTCCAACACGTAAAAAAACCGTTCTTGGGACGGTACTGTTCGTGCGCAATAGATAAAATGGAAGAGGATGGTTTTGTAAACAGTTCTTATGTGTGTTCTAACCTGATGTATTACCGTCCGCGGAACGGTTCCGGGAACGGTAATTGCGATACTTGTCCCGTTGCTAGTACTGATTGGGATGACATGCGCAATAAGCCTTGTTAGCTGTCATTTGCCTGAAAATTTCACTTGAAAGTTTTCAAACTTAATTTAAATCTATTTTTCGCTATTAAAATTTTTTTTTTTTTTTTAGCTATTTTAGCTTTGTGTCATATAAACCATCTTGACACCATGACACGCAAAGATCTTATTTCTATAAATTTGAATAAGGATCTAAAAGATACGCTCTCTGCTGCGCCTACTGATAATTTTTTGTTTGGTCAAGCATTGGAAGAACGAGTGAAGGCTGCAAAAAACCTGCAAAAATCAGGCGAGGAACTTAAGCAGGTTAAACCGAAAACTGCTAAGAAACCTGTCAGTCGCACTCATTTAAAATCCAGGGATCCAGCTCAGTTGCAGGGGAGCACCCGAGCTGGACAATATTACAAGAGACCTTATCCCTACCAACGCCAACAGCAGAAGAACCATCCAGATCAACGGATGGAAAGGAAACAAGAGTCTACGTAACAACTTTTCAGATAGAGCGCACTGGTATTGCCCCGTCGCCCCGTCAAGCCATCGCTGAAATTGTATTACCCGTATAATAAATAAAACGTTTTTCGAGGCTGAAAGCTGAAATGGTTGTTTTGATTTAAAAAGATTTACTGGTGACACGTTAATTGAGTTATTTTAGGTATATTAGTATTAATAAAATCTGTTTTTTAACAGTTTTATTCATCTTTGGCCCGTATCTAAAATATATGTACATTTTGATTGTTTCAAATATTGCACTAACTTTTTGACTTTTGAACTACTTCTACTTAACCGATTGTAACAAAATTTTACACAAACATTGGGTTCTTGTCTTATGCCAATACAATATTATTATATTCACCAACCTTATGGAATTAACCCGGCATCGGCAACCAGCAACCCCTAGGTAGGTACCTTAATAGAGGGAAGAGATAGCTTTATGATTTTAAATTAGAATAAGGAAAAATTTAATAAAATACCTCGTTTTAAAGGTTTCATTCGGCCAGGTGAAATTGTGCAGTCAGAGAAGTAATAAAATGCTAATTAAAGGACAAGCCAAAAACCAGAAAATAAAATATAATAATCTACTTTTGGTATTGATATATTAAATATGTAGGTAGTATTTCTAAATAAAATTATGACCTCTGGATCAACTTTTAACAATTTATTAAAATAACGTGAGGTGCACATTCGCCAAAAAAAATTATAGCTGATGCGCCAACCTTACAAACAGAGAGTCGCCCAAAAAAAGAGGCTTCATACGCCTGCGAAAATTGGCTAAAAAAGGGATTTTCTGGATAGATGAGATCTAAGAATCTAAAAGGTTTTTTGATATGGGGTTTTAAAATATTTGTTCAGAAAGGACAAAACTAGACTTCTATAGTTTTATTTTTTTTTTATTAGGCCTAAAATCATATAAAAAACAATGTTTAAACATACAGAAAATTAAGGTAATTTTCAACGCTATATTTTAGCTGTTTAGAATTTAAATTTCAAAAAATTGATTCTACAGATGTCTCAATTAATCCATTAACTAACAATTTTATAAAAAAATAATATTAAAAAAGTTTCTTAGATCTCATCTATCGAGAAAAGGCTTTCAACGCAGTTTTTACCGGCTAAATTCTAATATCGTTGAGTCATTGCTAATCGATACCGTTGATTGATAATCGATCGTAGTAAACGTCACCCCTTCTGTACTACTTTGAACCCTTCTGTACTATTTTTGAAATTTTCTTAGCTGAATTAGATTACGCTCTTAAGGCCGCTGCATTCATGCCCGGAAAAAATCTTGTTCAGATACCTATAGGTATATAGAATCAACGTAAACAACAGGCAATATAATAGGAATTTTTATGTTATTTAGGATTTTTTTTGGATCAACTTTCGTTTTCTTTTTGGTTTACTCAACAATCATTCCAACCTAAAATTATGACAACGTCAAAGTCAAAAAATAGATGCAAAAATAAATAATACTTGCTTTGAATAAAAAATACTTTAAAAAATGCAAAAATAAAAAACACTTTTTTTCGATATTTTAAAAACTAGTAGAAATATGCCTTTTTAACTTAGACCAATTTTTTAACAATTTTTAAGACAAAATTGTTAAAATATTACAGTGTGTACAGTACACCATGTTAACTTAAGTGAAGCTTTGCTTTTTTTTAAGTTAAAGCTAATAGCACTAGGTATGTTACATAAAAAACAAACCACACCACGAACTAGAAACAAACACAAGCACGTCAAAATCCAGGAAACGTGTAAAGTAAATAAACAGAGTACGACTAATTAGACAGACAACACCAATGACAAGAGTGAGTCTGGACGAGTAATGATCTAATTTTATTTTCATACACCCAAAAGTGCGCAAAAGTCATACAAAAAAAAATGCTGATATAACTAAAGTACCTAAGTAGGTATATAAATATATGCTGAATATTTATTGGGAAGTTTATTTAATAAATCTTTGTCGTCTATTTCTACAAATTAAAACTTTTGCATATGCGGCAATACAACAAATTGGTAAACATTCTTGAGGTGGTTATTAGGATTTGTTACACACATTATAGTTTTGCACTGTATAGGGAATAAAAATAATATAATTTTTATTTAAATAATAAGGGTTTTTAAGAAAAAATGCGATATGCCTTAGTGCGAGAAAAAAAAAAGTAGCTACCTATCTATTATTTTTTTCCCTAAAGGGGCGTATATCTCATCAGTAGGAATTCCTATTAGTGAGATATAGGTATAGGCCCCCAAAAGACGCTCCTAAAAACATTTTTCAAAAGACAAAATACTGTCCCAAAGAGTATGAAAGTAAATACCACACTCGCGAAACAAAAATCGACGGATCCGACTAGACTTAAAAAAAAATTGAAACCCCTTATAAGGTAGGCATGTAGTAATAAAACAAAACATATTTTATTACTACCAGGTATATCCGTAAAATAACTCAATAACGTGTCACCAGTATAATTAAATCTATCAAAACAACCATTCAGTTCGGCTTCAAAAACCTAATATCTAAATACAATCAATACAGGATAATATAAAGTGCAAGTATATAATTATTTAAATGAATCGACGGGGCCACGGGGCGATCAGGCGATGGGGCGAAACAGTGCGCTCCATCGGAAAAGTTGTTACGTAGACACTTGTAGAAAGGAAACCGAGGGAACCGCCCAAAATACAGATGGAGAGGTTCCGTCGACGTCGACAGTAAAGCAAGGGGTTAGTAGTGCATATGCCCGTAGATTAAAATATTTTGTAAATAAATGGCATGAAGTTACTAATGACAAATTAATTTAATCATGTATTCAAGGTTATAGGTTGCCTTTTATTAAAAAGCCTATTCAAAAATATGCTTTTATAAAAAATGGTAAATGGTCTGTTTTTGAAAAAAGTTCAATTAATTCGTCTATTGAAGACCTTTTAAAAATTGGAGCAATTAGCAAAGTAACACCATGTAAAAATCAGTATGCTTCAAAAAATATTTTATTTCAATGGTCAGCTCTATGAATATAATTGTCTACCTTTTGGTTTAAACTCTGCTCCCTTAGTATTCACCAAGATCATGAAACCAATAAAAGTGTATTATGTCCCTCAACTTGTGTTTGTTGTTGCAACTTGCTTTAAATAGCTACCTATTCTACTTATTTACGAGACAAAGCTGAAATATAATTAACAGATCAAACGAACTTACCTAAGTGAAGTTCGATCTGGATTATATGAAGCCTTGTCGAAGTAAATAAGTCCCTTCCCTACCCTAATATTTATTTCCCTTGGTTGCAACAATGTAGCTTTGAAGAAGACTGAAGGTATGCAATGGATTTAAGTATGCAGGACCGGGGGGGTTTTTTATTTGCTTTGAATTTGTGTGAGACTCAATGCCATCGGAAATACTACTTATTTACTTCAACAAGGCTTCATATAATCCAGATCGAACTTTACTTAGGTAAGTTCGTTTGATCTGTTAATTATTAATCACTGAACATTCTTACCTTGAGTGATCAAAACAAGTAAACATCCTACAATTCCTCGACCTATTCCTAGAAATAGCAGGTAAATAGGGAGGCAGAGAGTCAGGAGTTAACCTTTGGGGCAAAGCCAAATCTGGAGTGTTCTGCTGTAAGGCTTCGTGCATAGCTACTTCGGCTTGCTCAACAGAAATCTTCAATCTGTTCAAGTTTGTTTGCTGATGTGCCTGGTCTTGCTTTAAATCTTCTATGGCCTTGGTATAAGTCTAAACCAAAAATATATTTACAGCTAAAATAAGCATATTATTTCTTGTATGTTTATCCTAAACTTATACAAATAGGTAAGCAACAATATTTGTATAATAACATTGAAACAGACACAGAGAGTCTTCATGACTAGTTAATGAGAGTAGAAGTGTGGAATTTGTTGGGAATGGTTTGGATTCTACATTGACTGCTAAGAATCAGATTATGTATATACTATTACAATATAAGAAATTTGTCTACGCACATATAGTGTGACACATTTTGAATTGTTTTCATCTGTAGCTGAGTATGTCAAAGAATTTATGTAGGCCACTTTTTATTAGAAATAAATTTCTAACCCTAAATACCCAATATATACTGGAAAAAGTTACTGCAATTTATAAAAAGTACGGTAATTGCTTAAGGCAACATTTCTTCAACTGTTCTACAAGAGAAAAATTTTCTGGTAGCAGTTCGTATTCTCAAAATTGCCCAAGTATGAGCATGAAACAACTTTCTCAATCAAAGATCTTTAGAAGGAAAGTCAAGGGGTTGCAGAAGCCTATTACACCATTAAAGAATATTTTAAAGATTCTAAACTAAAACTTGTTGGAGTAGACAACAGTTACATAAATGTTATAGGATAATAAAGTCTGCATTTTATGGACACTGACCTGTAACTCTTGTTTAAGTTGCTGCCTTTTCTGTTCGATGCTCCTAAGCTCACTAAGTACTGTGCCTCTGATCCTAATTAGTTCCTCTACGCCTACCCTTAAATCTAATTCTTTTATATCACCCGATTCATCTGGCAAGTCTAAATGGGAATGAGCACTGTGCGTTATTAAGTTAGCATTTCGCTCCACCTTTGACAAGTAAAAGTGGGTTATTAGGGGTGTTAATATTAGTATTGCGGATACCATCACGACGATTCGTGATAGTTTTACGTTGATTAGCCAGTGGCAAAAGCTCTGCCGGGGCTCCCCAGTTAAAAGGACCATTTTCAGATTATTTTAATAATTTAGAAAAAACCGTGCCTTTTGGCATTTTATGGACGAATGGTTGTAAGGGTGCAATCTAACGCACATTTCATTGTAAAATTATGGGGCTTTCACACAGGACGTCGGCAAAGACATTGTAAAGGTTTTTATTTTGCTCAATTTTACTGTTTATATTGAGGTTAGGTTAGAAGCTGTCATGTGTCATGTTTTATTAAAAATGTCATTTTGACAGTGTTGCTAGGTTAGGTTACGTATAGGCGACCCACTACACTTAAGGAATGTTTTAATTAATACACACAGTAAACTTCATTCGTTTATTCCATATTTAATAGATATTACAAAAACGAAAACATTTAACATCTCATATTATAATCTAACGTAGCTGAAACCTTAATAGTTACATCTTTATCTTTAATTGGTGTTCTGAATTTTATTATTACTTAACATGGATGATATACAACAATTAATAGGCTTAGATAATTTATTTATAGCAAAAATTACTTTCAGGAGACGTAAATTAAAATTCTTAGTAACAATAAAAAATAATAAAAGTTCTAAATAACGTCGTATTACACAAGGGAAATTCACATCTACAATACGAATTCAGGAAGACTTGCTCTCACAAAAGATATTGTTGAAAAACACTTATCAGTTATAGTCTAGCTATAGTCATAACTATAATAGTAAAAAAAGCTTTTTTGCATATTACGTCTTATTTTAAATGTTTCTCCGGATTAACCCCCCCATCCGGGGGTGAATCGAGAGGGTTGATTAACACTTATAAGAATCAGATTGTCTGTTCTGCGATTATAGTAGCGTAGCGTTAATATGTTTTCTTCTTCTATGAACATCAGTTTAATTAAGAGATTGATATTTTTGGCATTTCAAGGCAGGCATCCTTTAAATACCAAAAATCTCGAAGCGGATTAAAACGCTTATAATTAATGCGCGCCGTTTACTGTCACAACCTTAAGTTTATTGATTTCGTGTGAGTGTCACAAAATGTTCCTTTTTTTTTTTTTTTGATACTTCGGTTCCGTTTTAGGTCACTATAATTTACTTGAAAATTCTGGCAACATTGTATCGAATCTGTCAGCGGTTAATTGGGAGGACTTTCATTAATTTTGACGAGCCGCTAAGGACATAAACCGATCCCGGTGTTGCCGTCTCTTATATTTTTTCCTAAAAAAGATTAGACCTGTCGCACATTTGATCCTTTTTGGCACAGCCATAGTGCATAGTGTCAAAAGTAAGCGGTCATTTTGGATGTGAATACACCCTTCGAGTACAATGTGCTAGACAGGTAAACTTATAGCGAGACTTATATACAATTATATTGAATTGTGTTCCTTTTATAAGAAAATGTGTTTTTTTTTTAATGAGAGATATGGTTAAGCCATTCAAGGTTATATCATACAATAATGATATCTAGAAAACACAATTTTCTGTCAAAATGGCCACCATCTTGGAAAAAACAAATAACTAAACAAGATGGCTGTATATATAGTGACCTAAATCGGTCGTAATACTTGCACACAATATAAAAAATTAATAAACATTTCCTAAACTGTTATATTATGTACAGAACGAGCCTTACGACTAAAACGTGTTATATCAGAGATAATAAGTAAAATTGACTTAACCCTCTACAATGATAATCAATAATTGACATTTTCTCATCTAACCCGCATAATATTTAACAAAGATTTAAGAGATATAACAATTTTCATATATTATGTGTCTATTTTACAAAACGCCCTAGAAATACAACAAGTCTAAAACGTCTATATGTATGTAGTTTTTACAATTAATTTACAAAATCAGAATTAACCCTTTTACACCCGCCAAGGCACCATAAAAAGTCGTTTTTGATTTTTAAGAAACTGTACCCTGTATATAAGTATTATATAAGGCGTAAATTTTGATTGTATATGATTTTTATATAAAAAAATAAATAAATTATATAGTGCCATCAGATGCCTTGACAGGTGGCGTAAAAACAATCACAATTAATTTGATTAAAAAGCGCGGACTGTCCCTAATATTCCTTAAAAGTGTTTAAATTCCTATCACAACTTTTACACCATAAACACTTTTTGTCATTCGTTTTCACTTTTATCGTTTTGTCTTTTCCTTGTCGTTTATTTTTGCATATTTACACCATTTGATTTGCGGTTATATTATAATCTCTAGTATACAAGGCACCGGTGCTCCAGTATATAAGTATTCTAATATGGTTTAAATTTATTTATAAAAAAAAATTGCTTAATGAGGAGTTTATGTTGGATACAATTTAATTAAAAAAAAAAGGTGTAGGGTAAAAGGGGTTGCTATATTGCAATATAGATTTTTTTGAAACTTAAGGCAATTTCGTTACTCTTGGCAACGTTGCTTTGGGCATCACCCCGCCCACATTTAAGTTCGAGCCAATAGGATTCACTAGGCCACTATAGATGCGTAGCAAGGATAATAATAATTGCGATGTTGTCAAGAGGTGTGTGATTTGTTATTGCCAGTTTATTTCTGCACCCAAAGTCAGACGTGTATAATGAGGGAAAACCTTTTTTAAAAACCTCAGTAAACCTTAAAGAACGTGAGAATTTCCTTTAATTTTTTAGAAATTTCTACACATATAGTTTTCAATTTTACAATAGTAGAAAAGTTAAAGGAAACCCAAGGAAATTCGAAAAATTGAAGGAAAATTAATGAAAAATCCCAAGATGAATTACAAAAGATTAAGAATTTTCTAAAATGGGTTTTTAAAAGTAATTTTTTCCTTAAAATTTCAAGTCAGGGAAATCCAATCCAGAAACTCAAAATGTAGCAATAAAATTCGTAGAACTTAAAAAATTAATAAAAAAGTTAAAAAAACGGGCGGTGAAACTGATAGCTCAACTTAAAATAAACGCTTTCAAAAGTACTATGTAAGAAACCGTGACAAAAACAACTCCGAGAATCCAAACTGACGCTGCAACTTCAATCTAACTAACACGATTCATTTGTCAATAGTTTCCTGGACGTAATTGCAATACCTCAACCGACCCCTTACTAATTAAGCAACACTTCTCTCCCCTGTCCGTGTCAGTGTAAATCATAAAACTCCTCACTTTCACTCGACTTATTCCGCAATAATTTCCGGAAAGCGGTTACGTGACTGTGGTAGGGCAGCAGGTGCCTCAGCCAGTTTCAGGTGTCCTCCGATTCCGGCGGTTCCCTTTCCTCCGTGTCCAACTTAAGGCACTCTTCGAAGAAAGTCTGCATGGAAGTGTAGACGTGCTCCAGGACTCCCGTCAGTTCATGCCCTTCGTCCGGGTAACTCTACAATCGGACATCAGATAGAGATAGAGAAATATTCTCTGGATCACCTTGAGACTTGTTAACTTACCTGATATCTAAAAAGTACCCCGTTCTGGGCCAGAGCCCTCGATAGAAGCACACTGTGTTGATAAGGGGCGGTCAGATCCGCCATACCGTGAAGTAAAAAGAACGATTTCCTAGGAATGTTTTTGGCACGCTGTGTTGCGTCAGCCTCCACGTATCCTTTATAGTTTTCCGTCGGTAGGCCTAAAATCCGTTCCGTAAATGCCGCATCTACAAAATATCACGCAATTATATATACATAAGAGATAACTTTCAGTAAGAAACTTACTATAATACAACCAGTCTGTTATAGGATTCACTGCTATACCACACTTAAAAACCTTTTGCTGATTTCCTAGCCCCAACACCATGGAGGTTACGTAGCCTCCGTAGCCCCAACCCCATATACCTATCCTGGTCTTGTCAAGGTATTTGTGGTATTTATGGTCCTTGTTTAGCAGATACTCGATTACCGATAGTTGATCTTGCACCTTAATAAGCAACGTTAGTCAGTCATATAATGTGTGAGTGTGGTGACTTTAACTGGAATAAATTCAGTTAAGACTAGTCAAATTTTATCTCGCAAAATTCCTGAGACCCGTCGAACACAAGATTGAAATCTTAATGATGATTGGTTATGGGGACAGAAGTCGTACTCAGCTAGAGGTTGTCCACTTATTCAGGCAGAAATATCCAGATTTGCCACCAAGGTACGATTAGTAAAATCGAAAACATATTTCGAGAAGTTGGGCACGTGAGGGATGTTTCAAGACAAAGGTCTTCTAAAATCGATGAAAACACTTAATTAAATGTATTGTTAGCGATAGAAGAAAATCCGGTAACTGCAGCCAGAAGAGTAGCTCGCGAAAACTCTATTCATCAAAAATCTGTGCTAAAAATTTTAAAAAGTGCAAACAAACCACCTTATAAAATGCAACCCGTTCAAGAGTTATTGGAAGACAATCCAGATCGCAGAGTTTATGAACGCCATTGACGAAAATCGCATATCTCCGGAGTGGATCCTTTTTTCTGATGAGGCTCCATTCACCCTAAATGGCCATGTTAATAAGCAGAACTGTCGCTACTGGTCTGACGAGAACCCACACTGGGTAAGAGAAACTAATACACAATATCCCCAGAAAACTAATGTTTGGGCTGACATCATTGGCAGGCATATTCTTCAATGATACTTTAACTGGGGAAAGATATCTAGAATTTCTTGAACATGAACTAGTTCCAGCCTTACGTGCCTTATATCCGAGTCAGTTCGATCCAGATTTGTATGATGAAAGAATCTGGATGCAACAAGATGGTGCTCCCTCACATTATGCCCGTAATGTACGCCAGTATTTATATGACAATTTTCCAAACAGATGGATTGGTAGAAGGGGTGCAATCGAGCGGCCGGCACGTTCTCCCGATCTCACCCCACTTGATTTTTTTCTGTGGGGACATTTCAATAGTCAAAGGCATATTTTAGCGAGTAAGCGGCTATAAGCGTCTTAAAGACATCTCATTCGAGCGATTAAGTCATGACGCCACCGTATAAGGCGCTTTAAGCGTTTGTTAGCGGTCTCCCGAGAGTCTCCCTTTAGTTTATTTAGTTTCTTTGTGTTATAAAGTTTATTTTCGTTGAAAAGCTTATTGAGAATGAGTAATTTGGGGTAATTCTTAATTACGGCGATTATTGTTTTTCCCTTAGTAAAAGTAGTACTAAAAGTTAATTAATTAAAGAAAGTAGGTAAAAGATATATTTTGTGTAATTTCGGTTTAAAAATCAGTGACTAATTTTCCCAGGTATTTATTGCAATTGTTTATGCATTTTGAAAAATAGTCGGAATGAGCCAAAACTAATTTGAATCTCGTTAGGATCTAGATCCGACCTTAAAAAATTTATAGATATGAGGTTGGATTTAACCTCAAAATGTTTTGAAAACTGAGACAAATGAGTGTTTTCATGGTTTAATTCTATTTTCAAACAAATTCAATACCAACGAAAACGTAGCAACAGTTTTGACTCTGACAGCTGTTAGACATGACGTCATTCGAGCGAAAAAATATTATAACGTAACGTTTAAGACTTAACGTAAGACAACCGAGTAAGGCGCTTAATCGCTAAAATATGACTCAAATTTATATGAGCAAACCAGGAAACCTAGACGAACTCAAAGAACGTATTAAGCAATAAATCCGACAAATACTCCAGAAGTGTTAGAAAATGTCAGAAACGAATTTTATTATCGTCTTGGGCTTTGCCAACAAGTAAATGGTGCTCATTTCATGTGCATCATCTTTTAATAATTTAATGGTTTTTATTTTTTTTCGTATTTCTCCTTTAGATAATCCCAAAAGTAAATAGGGCAATTTAATCAGGAAAAAGGGATCTTTTCAATGAGAGTTCTATGTGAAAAAAAAATGGGGTTAATTTGGACCCCTCCTGTAGGTGAAAAAATAACAAAAACTATCTTGAAATGTGAAAAAAATAAACAAAAATCGACGGGTCTCAGGAATTTTGCGAGATAAATTTTGATTAGTTTTAACTGAATTTATTCCACCACACTGTATGCACTCACCTCTACGCCTCCTAGTTGCCGATACAGGGCCCTATTCGATTGCCCTTTGGAACCCCTAACGTCTAATTTAACATAAACTACATCACAATGGCTCGACATGAAAGTGGCCCAGTCTACAACGAACTCCTCGGTGACCGCTTTACTGCCAGGCCTACCGTTACTAAAAAAAAAAATATGTTTCTTCCATAATATAACACCCCATCAGCAAACGTGTTAACTTACACTTCAACAACTACTGGATATGCGGCATCACGTAGCTCCTCCCTCCAGGACGGGGGCAGAAGCAATTGCACTTGAGCCAAACTGCCTTGAGGCAACGGCACCTCGAAGGAGCGTCTCTTGGGCAGAGCTAACTTTTGTAGAAAAGCTCCGGCATGGGATTCGCGGGTGTCGTATAGGATTTTCAACAGTTTGTGACTGGTGGAGTTGTGAAGTCCGGCCAACGGGAGACCTGGACCTTCGCATTGGAGGACGTAGAAGGGGTCCTGGTAGTTGCCGTTTGGAGGGCTCACCTGTATCAGGATAATAATAATAATAATAACGTTTGATAATTCATATAACTGAAGAAACATCATGCAATCATTTATAAAAACTATACCCTTATTGGCCTGGAACCTTCACTCGAAATTAAAATTTACTATAAGAGTGATAAATGTAAAAGTAAGAGCTAGCGAAATAGAGAAAAAAGGAAAATCAGAGCAGAAGAAGGGAGCATATAGAGTGTATATGCTTATTAGGTATTAGATATAAATAACTTTTTCCAGATCATACCTTTAAATGATCACACAAATGAATCAAATCAAAGACTTCAGACACATCTGAGAGTGGTCTGCGTATTGTTGCAATTTAGAATATTATATGCAGTCCACACTTTTGTGAAAAGGATTTGTTTGAAAACTCGCGATCACGATCAGTTTGAATAACGGCTAATAATTGTTTAAAAAATAATTTTATTAGAAGTAATGTTCTACTGTATGCATTATATTATACTTTCAACCGTTTAAAATGAACTAGACTACACTTTTTAAGGTTGGTATTTTTGTTTGGAAATTCGTGAACATCAATTATTATTACTAAACATTTCTTTTATTTAATAGAGTTTTTAAAAATAGTGAAAATTGAAAAAAAAGATTTGATCAATAGTAACAGGACTAACGAATTTTTAATAGATTAATACGTTCCTAATCTTACCAAGGGGCGAAAGCGACATTTTTTTCGTTTTGGAGTTAGGTCCAACAAGTGATCAGATTTAAAGGTATCTATGATCTAGCAAACTGGCGAACGTCCATCTATAGCAGTTCCCGTAAACATCAAAATTGTCTTATAGGCGTAAGCGACACTAAATACATTATAGGATCAAACTAAGAGGCGAACATGCACAAAATTGAGTGTCGCCGAATTGTCAGATCTCACAATAGTAATATTGGCTGTTATGCCTAGATCTTTCTGTAGCGCAGCCCATTTTTACTGTAGTTAATAGTAGTGTTTTGAAAAAAACGGTTGTGTTAAATTATTATCGTGAATTAGACGATCGTGAAGTATACCTTTTTTCAGATGGTTGCAGTGGTCAAAACCGCAACACGATTGTTTTTACTATACTGCTGCATACAATAACAAATTCGAAAAACCTTAAAAAATGCGTTTACATTTTTTTGAAACGAACCACGGTCAAAGCGAGGGCGATTCGGCCCATAGCTCAGTATCAACAGCTATGTCTTTGGTCGGCGACATCTTTATACCGGCTCAGCTTCGTTAGCTTTACTGAAACTAGTTGTTACTGTTAAGTTGTATAAACAATATTTTTCATAAATCTACCCTTGATAACGAATAAACAAATACCTGAAAGAGCGGTTACATGTTTTATTTAGTTTGAGTATTAGTATAATAGAACAGGCGAACATCCAATATAACATTCAAGAAATCTAACCAATGGGCGAACGTCCATTTAGGTCAATTTTAGCTGTAAATAACCTATAGGTATTCAAATTTTACACATATGTTTAGTAAGCATGTATATTGACCTAAGTAACACCATAGACAGTAAAATAATTAATAAACTATTTAAAAAGTAATCGTGTTCCAAATAGGACCTATTTTTTTTTAAAACGCTTTCCTGTAAAATTAACAAATTGGCGCTTTCGCCCCTTGGTAAGATCAGCGACGAATAGTTTTACCCTTCTTTAATGTTCCTTAAAAAATATCTCTAGTATAGTCAGTTTCCTAATAATTTTTTAAAATTAAATTTCAAAGTGTTCTGGGACTAGTAAAAACTAAAGCAACCAGCTTTTGCCGAACAGTGAAGATTTTTGTAAAAAGGGCTTTGTTTGAAAATTCACGATCCACATGATTTTGAATAGGGTTTATTAATTATTTAAAAAATATTTTCACTTGAAAGAATTATCTAATGTATTTTTTTTTATTATAGAATCGAGTGTTTCTTATAAAATGGTGCAAATAGAAGTTAAATTGAAACACAGTAGCAAGAGTAATGGGTTTTTTCAATAAAATTGAGAAATTTGTAAAAAAAATGAATAAGAAAAGTGGTCCAATCAAAAATGCTCTTTTTATTCAAATCTTGATATCAGAAAAACGTTTTTACACTCAAATTCTTCCTCAGGAATCCCACTATTTTGTCGTAAAAAAATTATAAAATTTTTTCCAGTGGTTCTCAAGTTATGACCATAAATGTCAGTTGAAAAATAAAATGCATAAAATTACAATTTGGCTGTAAATTCTTTCACTTTGATGACTTCTTGACCTTGGATGGTAAAATCGTCTCTAACACAAAAAGTTTTTGAGGTACAACATACGCTTGTATATGAAATTATTCGAAAATAATTGGACTTTTTTATGTGTAATTCTTTTTTAAATATTCCAATAATGTTATAGAAATTTTTGCAATAAAATTAAGAAATTCGTAAAAAAATTAGCAAAAAAAAGTCGTTCAACCAAAAATGCATTTTTTGTTCAAATTTTGATTTCAGAGGGACGTTTTTACACTCATATTCATCTTCAGGAATCCCACTATTTTGTCGTGAAAAAATTATAAAAATATTTCCAGTGGTTCTCAAGTTATGTCCATAAATGTCAGTTGAAAAATAAAATTCATAAAATTACAATTTGGTTGTAAATTCTTTTATTTTGATGACTTCTGGACCTTGGATGGTAAAATCGCCTCTAACTCAAAAAGTTTTTGAGGTACAACAAACGCTTGTATATGAAATTATTCGAAAATAATTGGACTTTTTTATGTGTAATTCTTTTTAAAATATTCCAATAATGTTATAGAAATATTTGCAATAAAATTAAGAAATTCGTAAAAAAATTAGCAAAAAAAAGTCGTTCAACCAAAAATGCATTTTATGTTCAAATTTTGATTTCAGAGGGACGTTTTTACACTCATATTCACCTCAGGAATCCCACTATATTGTCGTGAAAAAATTATAAAAATATTTCCAGTGGTTCTCAAGTTATGACCATAAATGTCCGTTGAAAAATAAAATGCATAAAATTACAATTTGGCTGTAAATTCTTTCACTTTGATGACTTCTGGACCTTGGATGGTAAAATCGCCTCTAACTCAAAAACTTTTTGAGGTACAACAAACGCTTGTATATGAAATTATTCGAAAATAATTAGACTTTTTTATGTGTAATTCTTTTTAAAATATTCCAATAACGTTATAGAAATATTTGCATTAAAATTGAGAAATTCGTAAAAAAACGAGCAATAAAGTGGTCAAATCAAAAGTACTCTTTTTATTAAAATATTATTTTCAAAGGTACGTTTTTACACCCAAATTCATCCTCAGGAATCCCACTATTTGGTCGTGAAAAAATTATGAAAATATTTCCAGTGGTTCTCAAGTTATGACCAAAATTGTCCATCAAGTAATAGTCTCTTTTAGTATCACTTAAAAAATACTTCTAACATAATTAGACTTATCTAATTATATTTAAAAGTATTTTATATATTCAATTAATAATATTTCGAGAGAAATCCGACCAATTTTTATTGAACAATGAACATTGTTGTGAAGAAGGTTTTGTTTGAAAATTCGTGACCCACATAATTTTAAATATGGCTTAATAATTATTTAAAAAATATAGGGTTATCCATTTTATACTTGGAAAAGTACAGTTAAATAAAACACACAAGATATTCAGATGGAGACGAAATTTTTATTTTGTTTTAAAGATTGAATCAATCCATTATATATGAAACACAATATCATTTAAATGTCCACTAAACTGCAGAATTACTCAAACCCAAATTTTGAGCACAACGAGGAATTGACAAATTTGGGTCTTCCTCCACACTTTGAGCAACAACAGCGATATTTTCAGCTGAACGAACGTTACGGTGATGCACATGCCTTACAATATCAGTAACCGATCTCTTTAAATTTTCTTACTGTGTTCGAAATTGTTTGCTCTGTAGGACGATTATGTCGACCGTAATCAGCTCGTAAAGCTCTAAACTTTGACATAGGAGAATCACCATTTTTATAAAACAATTTAATAATTTTAGTACGTTGTTCGACTGTTAAACGATCTATATTTATACATGGAAAACCTTCAACTAAAAAAAAAACGCTTTACATGATGTTTATTTCTGACAGGTGTTAAACGGCAGGGTTGTACTTAGCCAACCTCGAATCGGGTTATCCAAACCCGCTACTTTCACTTGAAATAATGATCTAATGTATTATTTTATTATTTAGTGACAATAAAAAAGTGCGAGATGAAATAACATTAGACTACAAATGAAGTAAATTTAAGTAGCTCTTTTAGTGGTATTAAAATTATATTTAGTGTCTTAATTTATTTCACTAATTATAACTTAAAATATTCTCTAGTGATTACTGAAAACTAAAGTAAAATGGGACCAAATTTTGCTGAGCAATAAACACTTTTATAAAGAGATTTTTGTTTGAAAATTCGTGATGACCATCAATTTGAATAAATACTAATGATTGTTTAATAAAAAACGATTTATTTAAAATAATATTCGAGTGTATGCTTATATTATACTTTCAAACGATTAAAATAAACTAGCGGAACCAAAATCGGACTAATATATTTTGTCTAGTAGCACTTTTGA